>NW_005187440.1:3590217-3633144 GCF_000239375.1 Pundamilia nyererei | reverse complement strand
TTTTTTTTTCTTACAATTTTTTCTGATGTATTGAAAAATTTCTGTTCTTGTCAGGCTCTTATTACCACATATAGAACCACCTTTTATATTTTTAACTGATTCTTCGGGAGGGATCTTCCTGTGTTCTGGTGGTTTGCAGCACATGCCAATGTGACCACAGCATTTGTATGTCCCAGCCACCTGCCTTTTGCAGGTCTTCCTCTTTGCTTTCGCCTCACATTTCTTACCTGTCCTTACTGTCAAGCTGCAAATACAGGCAGAAATGCTGAAAGAAAAAGTTTAACATTTTAAAAGTGAAGTGGTATTTTGATTTTCATGGCCAGAGGCCATCTAAAAACTGAGGTTGTCCTCTCATTGCTCTTTCTTGTCCTTAGAATTTTAGAAATTTAGAAGTTACGACTCTAGGTCCAAAGGGTAGGATCTCCTGCGACAGATATCAAAATCCACACAAGTTTGTGTAAAGTAATGTATTTGTACCGTATTATTTCACATGTTCTTTGGCATGTATTCTGTATAAGTTACTCAAACATGCTGTGCTAATAATGGGTTTCATTTTGCTGTATGCCCATTTATATTGGACTGCACTATAGCATGGCTGCAATTTACTGCTACCACAGTTGTGGGTTATGACAGTGTTTAAATGCATCTTTGTTTCTAAACGTCTGATCTGCTGTTGGGGTTTGGGGAAATCTCTAAATTCTAAAATCTTTACAATCTAAAAACGTTGTTTACGTCTCACCAAAAGAAAAATATTTGGAGTCATGTGAAATAATTTGAGATGTTATCTGACCTGCTTTTTTAGGTACCCAACTATTACAAGATAATCAAGCAGCCCATGGACCTAAAGAAGGTGAAGAAGAAGCTGCAGCTGCGGAATTCCCAGTACTACCAGTCTGTCCAGGAGTTTGTGTCCAATATGCGCCTGGTCTTCAAAAACTGTGCGAAATACAACGAGGTGAGCAGCATGAGTCTTGAGACTGCTTCAGGGAATGGCATCTGCTTGTGTGTGCATGCAGACGTGGGTTAGACTGATATGGTTTGATATTTGAATTGCCTGCCGATTCAAAAAATTGAATTATTTGACCATTTTCATGGTCAAACAATAAAAGGCAAACCGTCATATTTGTCTAACCTGATTATGAACACTGCCTGGTATTTCGAGGGGAAATTGGGTGTTTAGGTAGAGTGTGTTCAGTTTCGTACACTAACACTGGCTGTTGAAGGATGGAGTGAGTGTCACTGTGCTCTTTTTACACTGGCTGTTGAAGGATGGAGTGAGTGTCACTGTGCTCTTTTTACACTGGCTGCAAGAACACCGTGTGACTGTTAACACCGTCTGCGTTATAATGAAACCCCACATTTTTGTTTTTTAATGGATGGCTGTGATTACCTGTTTATTTTTAATACAGTTCACATAATGTTCATCTACATTCTCCTTAGGAGAAATAATGCATTTTTACACATGGATGTATTTATTTTTGTTGTTTCGTGGCACTGAAATGCTGGTGGTTTATCAGGAAGTCTGGACTACAGTTCTGGGTAATATTGACTGTGAACACTGAGCCTTGTAGCATGACTTCACTATATAGATGCAGTGTAATATAATGTGACTGAAATTAACAGCAAGTATGGTTCTCATTTGTGAAGGATGTTGGTCAAAACATCATGTGATTAGCTGGAATGTAATACTTTCTGGTTTTCAGTGAGAGTTGCCAAATATCAGTGAGTCATTCCAGTGATTATGATAGTCGCAAAATATAAAGTTAGGTCATTCATTTATAGTTATGTTTATCGTTTTTGGCATTTTTTTTTTTTTGTCTTCATTTGGATAGAAGTGAGTATAGCTGGGAAACGGGGAGAGTCAGGAAAGAGGAAAATGGTAAAGGTGTGACCAGCTAGGAATTCACTGCTGCTTGATGGCATATGTGCCCATGTTAAATGCTGTGGTCGCTTCCAAAGATACATTTATTACATACCAGTGGTTGAGACATCAGAGATGTGCTTCTGTTAGAGAAAGAACACCAGTTTAAAAAAATGTATGGGATGCTGTGTAACAAAAAAACCAAAACAAAATGCATTTATTTGTAAATCTCATAAACCCATGTTTCATTCACAATGGAACATAGAAAACATAAAATGTTTAAACTGGGACTTATTTTCTCATTTTCAATTTGGTGTCAGCAACAGGTCTCAAAACAGCTTGGATGGGGCCAATAAAGGTCTGGAAGAGAAAGTGGTACTAAAAATGGTGATGACATTGAAATTGACACATATGGAAAAAAAAATCATATGAACATGATCCAGAAACTCTGTCTCCTCAGGGCCAACGCTCATTTAAAATGGAGTGAGACAAAGTGGAAATGAAAATGACAATGAAATTCGAGAACTGTTGAGCAGGCTACAGTCCTCCATGAGATAAGAATGGGACTGCTTATTCCTCTCCCATTCCTCTCCCCAACATCCAGCAGCAGCTCTCCTCAGTTCTCATATGTTTGCAGATTATTGTTGAAACACATGGTCCTGTCCTAACTTTCTTTTTTTCTTTTTTTCTTTTAAAAAAAAAAAAAAAAGATGTTGCTACCATCAAATTCAAATTGAGCTAATATTGTTTTGTGGAACAGTAAAATTCCTCAGTTTGAACATTTGATGTTTTCTGTGTTTCACTGTTTGTGTTTATGAGATTTACAAATAACTCTCATTGCATTCTGTACGATTTACATTTTAATGTAAACTTACATTGAAATTGGGGCTTTAAAACAAGAAATGTGACTGTTGTTGATACAGGAAAAAAGATGCCAGAGAGCTAAACTTGTATTTACTAAAGTTATCACTAGCTGCGTGTGGCTTCTTGTATCCTGTGCGATCTTTACCTGCTGTTAATTTCTGCAGTAATGGGGATACGCACTTTTGTATTCGAGCACAGAAGGCCCGAACAGATTTCTGATCTGTTATTATTTTACCTGCCTATGCTCTGAACTCTTTTCTTTCCCCCTGCTGCTTCACTGTCTTTGTTGTAATGTTATTGCCCCTTTTTAGATGTCTCGAATAATCCAGGTTTATGATGAGGAGAAACAGATTAATACACAGGTAAGCCGTTTCAAATGGAGTGCAGATCTCCTGCCCCCTCCCACTGAGGCTCCAAGAAAAGTTGTACCCCTTTATTAAAGAGAAGAGAATTTCCTTAGATGATGTATGAAGATTAAAGTGTCATTTTGACTGCGCACTGTTTAGAAAAGTATGTCAGATGAGAGGGTGTTTGGAGAATCAAAATAAATCTGTTTAAAAGTGTTTCTGTTTGACTGTTGATGGCTTCAAGTCTGTTTAGTTTTATCGTGTAAGCCATAGAGCATCCAGTGCCTATCTACTACTTTTTTTTTATTGTTTGTTTGTTTGTTTGTTTGGAAAGGGTGGAGGCTGTTACATTTCGGCTTTTTTGTTTCTATTTGACATGCACGTGTGTGCTTTGTGCATATAGTGAGCATCTGAGGATTTCAACAACCTTTAAATATTCAGATACTATATTTGACCCTACTGGCTGATTAGATCACTAAAACTTTGCAACTTCCATTTATTGTGGAAATACTTCAGGGAGCCACAGTGGGACAGGGAGGCAGGAAATCCTTGCTCTGTACATCAAGGTTGAGCCGGGGTTACCCCGCCATCAGGAGTCTTAACCAGATCTAATTTGTCTCCTCATTCTCCTCTTCCCCTTCCCGCTTCAACCTATTCATTCTTTCTGTCCAATGGCATTCTCACACAATCTTCCTTCATGTCACTCCTTTTCCCACCTCCTCCTCTTCCTCCTCTGACAGGTGGGATCAGAGATGGCGATATCCGGCAAGGCAGTGAGCCTGTACTTTGAGGAGAAGTTGCAGGAGATCTTCCCAGGCCAAAGCTTTCCTGAAACAGCTGAACCCGAATCTCCGCAAGAAAAAGAAAAGGAGGACGACAATACAGACGACTCCGAGGACGACTTCATACAGCCCCGACGCAAACGGTTGAAAACGGATGAGAAAGTGGTCCACATCAAGTGAGACCCTCATCACGAAGGAAATGAGAGAAGTGAAAAACTGCCTTCCTCATATCCCACACTTCTCTTTGGAGAAAGGAAACACAAAAAACAGATGAGAGATTCTGTAAAAGAAGCTTGGTTTATTTCATCCTTGGCTTTTGAAAGAATTGCTCTCAACTACACTAGACATCTGCTTTTCTGAGAACTCTTTACGGACTGAAAGATGGAAGAGCTGCATTCCCTTATTATTTCATGGACATTCAGATTCGCTTGGAAAGATTTTGAAGTAGAACTTGTTTTGCAGTAGTTAGGAAAAGGTTGTTTCTTTTCTATCATCCGTTTTCATATGTAGATTTGTTGTGACAATTGCTTTATAAAAACAAAGAAACCCCCTGTTCTGTTTAATGTATTAAATATATACTTTGACAAGAAGCCTACCAAGTATTTGTATGACTTTGTGGAAACGTTGTGTAAATAAGAGAATCTAGCCACTGAAGGTGTTCCTGCCGTATTAATGTTTGGCTGCGTCATCAATAAAACCTGTTCTTGAAATATAACAAAGAGAATGTGTTGTGTGGAATAGATTTGAGGTTATCAGAGTTTGCTGTATTGTCATTATGATGACGGCTAATTCTAGTTTAGACCTGTTACGGGTTGGATTTCAGGATATTCCTTTGTCCAGAATGGTGCCGCTCACAGCAGTCACAGCTACATTTCTTTATAGAAAGCCTCCAGTCCAGTTACACACCTGTCACAAGGAAAGCACAAAAAGCCTGACGTTTACCGGCAACAATAGCGACTATACAGACAATATCTGATACATTTGTAACATCAGCAGTCAATAATTTACTCTGGCACATCATCAGGCTTACTAAAGCTGCAGGCTCATTAACTAAAGGAGTGAGTAACTATTCTATTAACCTAAAACCTTCATCATTCCAGGTCTACATTAAAGTATCTGAAAGGCATTAATCAGACTTCAGTCAGTAAAAAGGAATAATTTCCTCTTAGATTCTTTTGAGTTGATGCACTGTTCCTTTAGAGGAAGTCCGACACCGACCTCAGCGTTTCTTCGTGTTGTAATGACTGACACATAAAACTTGAGCGTCTCCTCATGGCTTAAACTGGTCTCCGAGGACCACGTGACATCGGAAACTTAGGAAGCCTGTTAATAAAAGCCACGCGAGCTGACAACAGAGACTTTAGATGCTGAGTCGCCAATCTGACAGTCAGCTGACGCTATCGTGGAGTGTTTAAAAAAAAATAAAAAATAGGAAATGAGTCCTCTCTCTGCTTTCCCGTTCAAAATCTGACGTTGGAGTTCATCGTGCTTTTCAGGTAGGATTTAGTTGCGGAATATGCAAATGTTTAGAAATATTTTTATTATAATATTAGGTTATTTTGCCACCTCTAATAAAATTGCCTTAGTTGTCCTGTCGAAGTTTAAAGTTCATTTTATTTTATTTTCTAACATACAGCAGGATTAACTTGTATTGATGTAATTATCGTGTGTATGCTGCTTACTCAAATGCAGTAAATTTATTGGTGACGTGGTCTACTACAAAGGCTAGAATAACTAATGTAGGCAAATGAACCACTTTAACAGGACTTGGCAATATGTGATGAGAGTATGTGAAATGTGTGAGCCTCACTTCTGCAGGTATGTGACAATAACGGGAAAACGTACTGTAAGCATGTCCCTCCGTCTAAATACACTTTTCACAACTAAATTGTGTGAATCAGAAAATTATTTATTATATAATAATTTGTCGACATTATAAATAACCAAAATACAGATAAATTATATTGGTTTAAAATCAATGCGTTAACGCGTCTGGGTCAAACTGAATTTGTTTTTTAAAGGACCAGCTCATTTAATTTGCACCGCAGGTCATATGACGAGTATGTAATCACGTGACTCGTGACTCGTGACTCACGGCTCTGACGCTCCACCAATCAGCTCACACTGAACCTGTTTGTTTCTCGCTTGCTTCGTTTTTACCTGCCATTTCTGACTTGTTCTTCTGAGGTCTTCGCCGACACCTCCCAGGCAAGATAAATTTAGCACTTTGTTTACTATGAGTGGGGTCGTTTGGTGATGTTATCCACGTAAAAGCCGCGCACGTGATCCAGTAAACGGTTATCAGGTAGCTGCCGCTTAGCAGCTTAAGCTAACAGACCGTTTCTTGTTATCTGTTTTTGTATTACGTCTGAAAATAGTTTTAGGGCGATGCTAGCTGAATGTGGAAGTGAAGCGGCTGTTTTCATTTTTGTTTCGAACGGCATGTAGTTTGAGGTCCTTATGTGATGTTGTCGGTAGTGTCCTCCGCGCTTGTGCTATCATAGTGACTGTGTAGTGAAGATCTGGTTTCATAAGCTGAAGGTGTTGTTTTTACAGAGGCGTCGGTCAGCTTGAAGAACAATGTCCACAGACGGAGTCCTCACACGCGCCACCCTTGGATGGACTACTTCAGAAAACTTCACTTCTCTGTGTCCTAATGGGTCCAAATGGGTTTGGGAGGGCCTTGGGGAATGTGCCCAAGATGCCAGAGATATGGCCAGCGTCTACCTGGGCCTCCTGTCCATCCTCTGCTTCCTGGTGTCTTCATTTCCGTAAGTTTTTATGTTGGTGTCTGTGACTCTGAGCAAACCCTAACTGAACTAAGTGACCTGTATATTTCCATCTCATCTCTCTCTGAATAGTCAGATCAGTAATGCTGATTGTAATACTGCCTCTGATTACAGGCAGTATTACAACTCGTGGAAAAGTGGGAATATGGATCAAGCGCTCTCCATTTGGTTTTTGCTGTTGTGGTTGGGAGGTGACTCTTGTAATCTGATTGGCTCATTTTTGGCAGATCAGCTTCCGCTTCAGGTAAGTTGTAGGGATGTGATCCTTAAGTGGAGTTTAATGTAGAAAATATCAAAAGCAGTGGTGGATGCTCAGTGATGTTTGTAAAACATCAGAAATTATGTGTCACTGGTTTTTTCTTTTATTCAATCCCCCCCCAAAAAAAAACAAAACAACTTTGTGTGGTTTGCAGTGTAATACCGAAAATGTGTCATTTTTGTGTCATTGATGGAGAGATTTCGCAGTTCTTTCCTCCACACTGCTGTCAGACTCCACAACAAAGACTCCAACTGATCAAACACACACATCCACACATGTGCCATAACACTAAGTGCGATACTCTTTATCTGACAAAGTTGTACTTTTACTCAGTTGTATTAAGCATTTGTATTCTATTTTTATCCTATTGTATATTTTATTCTGTTTATTCTACTGTATATAGTATTTTATTCTATTCTGTACAGTTGTGTACAGTATTTTATTCTTATTGTATTCTAATTTTTGCTTCATAACGTTTGCACTGTCCACTTCCTGCTGTGACAAAACAAATTTCCCACGTGTGGGACTAATAAAGGTTATCTTATCTTTTCAAGTTTATGTCAGCTAACTATTTCTTGATCAGTAAAATTTGTGTCATGTTGTTTTAGTTTCGCAATGGGCTGCATAGAAATACTGATCCATACAGCATTTGTAGACTGCTTTTTGGTTGTTGTTGTTGTTGTTGTTTTGTTTTTTTTAAAGCAAATTCCATGACAACAGCTAAATCTGTGTTAAGAAAGTCGTTTTTTTCCATTGATCTGTGTCGTTTTGTTTGTCTCTCTTCTTTTCATTCAGCAATACACAGCTATTTATTACGTTGCAGCTGACTTGATCATGCTGAGTATGTACACGTACTACAAGCTGAAGAACAAAGCTTCTCAAGGTGAGCTTTTTTTTGGGGGGGGGGTTTGCCGGCAGTTTTCAATAGAAGAACCAATACCTCTCCTTGAATGTTGTAGCCTCTTTAGACCTGTGTGCTATCGACGTGACGAGAGGTTAATCTGTGTACCCTGTATTTATCTGATGAGCTGTGATGAGGTGTCGTCTGGTCAATTGATTGAGTAACTTATATGTTGTCCTTTCACCAGGCAGGACGCGTTTGCTCGTGGTTGGCGTATCCTGCTTCTTATGCTTTGCCACAAGCCTCACCCAACTCCCAGATGTAGGCCCCCACAAGGAAATCATTTCTTCTGGGTTCAGAAGTCGCTCCTTGCTCTCAACCTCTAGCACTAGCTCTATCACAGTGAGTCCTGTTTATTTGCTAAACTGATTTGAAGAAAACTTTTTTTTGTATGTGTGTGTAAAGTAGCATCTCCCCCTCTGTTTCTTCAGCCTTTTACCACTAAAGAGATTATTGGTTTCTGCATTGGGTCAGTGTCATCAGTCCTCTACCTCTGTTCCAGAGGTCCACAGATATACACTAATGTGAGTATGACAAAGTACGGTCTGGTATAAATGTGTAAAGGATTCAGCCCGACATCCTGCAAAGTGTAGGCAGTAGTCAGTAATCCAATGTTATAAAGAGGGAAAAATTACTTTAATTTGTCTCAAGGTTATTTAAGTCCTAGTGGCAAGCAAGAGTAGTATTTCCATGACTACGTACTGCTCCAAGTTTTAAATTATCTTTTAAATAAAGCATATTATCCAGTTAAGTTCAATATGTAAGCTAAAGCATGCTCGCAAATGTTTACTAAAGTGAAAGAAGAAATTTGCTGTACCTGAACAAGAGAAAATGCAAGTGAAACGGCCCGTTTCCCTTGCTAAAAACGAAACTAAAAAGCGCTATACTACTACTGCTTCGTCTCTTACCTGATGTCAGCCTGATTCAGTTGCATTTTAGTTGGTAAACCCACATAGTCTTGCTCACCCACTTAAACTGAGACTGTAACTTGCATGTTTTGGTAGATGGCTCAAAAACTAAAAAGAAAATCTATAAGTGTTTCGACTTTATCCATCTAACCGTGTACTTATTGGCTGTTGAAATGTCATCCATTCCTTTGTAAATAAAAGTGAATAAATTAACACAACATTTTCCTCACTTCCTTTTTCTGCTGTCTCGTTTTCCCCCACAGTTCAAGAGGAAGTCGACACAGGGAGTTTCTTACTTCCTGTTCGCGCTGGTCATTCTGGGAAACACTACATATGGTCTAAGCGTCCTTTTGAAGAACCCTGACCTGGGCCAGGGTGAGAGCAGCTACATGATCCACCACGTGCCCTGGCTCATCGGCAGCCTCGGCACCCTCAGTTTAGACCTTATTGTATCCTTTTAAGAGAAGCGAAAACATGTACGGGGAGGCTGGGCCTCATGCCTCTGCTGCATGTATGTGGCACATATTTATGAAATTCTGACCGGAAGGGCAGCAGAGCTCTTTAGTGGGGATTAGTTGATTGTGTATTGAACACAATATGGCATATTAATAGTTGCAGGGAAACGGGTTCATGGTTAGGAAAGAAACAAGTCAGTTAAAGCTGCCTCAGTGAAGCCTGTAGGCTACTTCTTTCTTTGCACTGCGTTGAAATGAAGCCACAAGCTGTTTTGTTTTTAGTTAACAGTGACAGTGCAGAAGGGAGCAGCCTGATGATGACTGACATTTAGCAAACATCAGATCAGTGTGGTTCCCTAATTGTGGGTAGTGCGTGTAAATATTTATCTTGGGGTACATCTCTGCTGTCACTGTCTTATGCAACTTATTTAAAGCTAGCCCATAATCGGCACTGGGACATGGGAAGGTATAGTGGACGTGTTTCTGTGAACGCTGGTTGATCGCTTCAGCCCAGTTTGGAGTCAGTGTTTGCTGAATAGTAGATTGTATTTTTTGTACTATGAATTATGGTGTTTGTCTTTCATTACTTTGCGGTCAAATATTCACTGAAATGAGTAATTAAGGAAGCAGCTGGAGTCTGTACTCTTCTGAGTGAAATCCTCTGGTACTGTCTGCTTTTGCATTTAAAAACAAACAAACAAAACCGAAACATTTTTATGTTCTTTAACGCTGTGATCCAGATCTCTGTCCAGTTCCTGATGTACCGTAACGCTCGGCCACGGGTGGAAGTCAACCACGATGAGACAGCACCTCTTATCAGGAGCTAAACCAGAACAGCCAGAGCTCATCGGTGGCGATCGACCGAATGCTCGCTGTCAGTCGGATCCTTACAATCATCTTTCTGACGCCATCAGGATCTGAACTGGAGACTTGGTGTTATAGATGTATTTATTATGCTGTCAGCCTCTTTAATGTTTACAATCAAGTTTTGTATGTGATTAGTACAGCAGCAATTGAAGTTCTTTACTTTTAGTGAGTTTTACTTTTAGCGTTAAAGGGACGGTTAAAGGTTTCGGGTGTCAGACGTGGATGAAAATATCCTGCTGTCATCCTGAGACTGAAGTCTCCAAGCTCAGACTTGAAATTTCTAGTAAAAACATCTCGGCTGCATGTGAGCAAGCAAGGGACTGAAACCCATCTCCTATCAAGCAGGCTTGGTGGACCCGTAGCAAAGTATAACACATCCTGTGACCTCTCAGTGATGATGTCACTGAGAGGTTTCTCTTTTATTCTGGTGCTTTAAGTTGCCAAACCATTTGTCAGCTAGCTAACCACTGCATGAAGCCCTGATCTCTGTAATTGATACCTCCTGTAACTTGAATCCGGTGTTTTCCGGGGAGGGTACACATGACTGTAGTGATGTCTAACTGAACAAAAAAGTCACTTGTATTTGGTCAGTTTTAATTGGTGGTCGCACCAAGTGCCATGCTTATTTGTTTGTCTGGATCAGTTTTTATTGCACTGGTGATGAAGTCACATCGCTTAGCACAGATTTTCAGTACCTTCATGTTTTACATTTTCATCTTCAGTGTTTTGCACAAAAGTATGTACCTGCAGGTCTGGTAAATGTAACTTTGGGATAGAGTACTGAAAAGATTAAACTCATCCAGACCATATTTGCTCTGCTGCTTTCACTTTGAGTAAAGTCTCTTTTTTTATTGAGTCATTTAGGATGAGAAAGGAGGAAAAAAAAACTCTCTGGGGTTCTCCGTCTCTAACAGTTTACTTTCTTGACAACACACATTTTTTTTCTTTCTTTTTTTTCCACCCAGTAGAGGGCAAGGTCTGCACTTGGCTTTAATTATGACCTTTTGGCCTTTGCCTCTGCTGACCTGAACCCCCAGTGCGACCGCGTTTGACCTGCTTCTGGGAGGCCTCGACAGCTTTGTTGTTTTTCTTCATTAGCAGATTCACACTGACCCCTGAGTTGCACACCCACGCGTACCCACACATTTTCTCTTACTATTAAACATATATAATCCACTGAAAACACTAAGGGCCCACCCACAGAGGAAGTAAGGTCAGAACAAAACATATCAAGGGTTCAGTAAGTGTGTGTGTGTGTGTGGTTGGGGGGTGAATAGTGTGTGATTGCGAAACAGTGGCAGAGAGATTGTTAAACATGTTGGGGAGTTAGCAGGAAGAGTCAGTGATAGGGCGCATCCATCCATCACCAGACACGAACAAGAGGCTGTTTATAAACACGACATACTGGGAATTTCTTAATGAGACGATTCCAGTTCGTATGAGCAGGGGAGACGAGTGGGGAGGGAGCTTTGTGGCTTTTTGTTTCCAGTTCAAGTCCCGAGTGCAACCAAAAAAAAAGGCCACTTATGGGAAATATTAAGCAAAGTTAGTTTTTTTTCATCTGTCACACTACAATAACTAAAACATTAGGTTTAAATTGAAACGTTGCCCCTTTTTAAAAATGCATTTATTTATCCTGGTGTTCCTCGAAGAAAAAAATAAAGCTTATGAATCCTGCTTGACACTAAAGATCTTTGATCAGCATGTGCAGAAAAAACATCTCACGTGAAAGGTTCTGTTTACTCTGTGTGTGAGGGAGAGAGAGGCTGGGCTGCTGTCAACATTACAAATGGGAAAAGCTGGACAAAGTGACGGGACGGTGAAACAGTTGGCACAGCAGGAAAACTCAGTGGTGAGTCCCCAACCTCTAACTATCCGCAAAAGTAACCAAACTAAACCCTAACAAAGAGCTTCCCAACTACAGCAGTGTTTTCATGTAGCAAATCTAGATTTCATACCTGATTGTTTCATTAGAGCCAATATGGATTTTGTGGGTTCGTGTAAAAGAGGAAACTTGAACAATGAAATAAGTGATCAAATGTGGATGCTGTCGTGCACTAAATTGTCTTTTGGATCTTGTAAAAATCTGGAAACAAAAGGAAAAACATTTTTTCAAGTGTAGGGCTACGAGTTGCTGCAACAGATTATTGCTCATTGCCTGTGTCCAGCAACTATATTTTAAAGTGCTGCATGAAAAGGTGAGCTATCATGTGCAATTCTAGCTGCATTTTTATTCTTGGGCTCTGCTAAAATGGTTTTGCATGCTTCACTATTAAGCTATTTACCTTAGTTAGCACCCGGGTGTACTCTCTCAGTTCATCCATTGTCTAAAACAAGACGTTTCAGCTCACTGCACTCTCCCTTTAAGCAGGTTTGGCAATAGGTTTGAGCAGCGGGCGAGGGGGGCCTCGTTTCTACTCTCACTGACGTCAGACAGAGTCAAGAGGAAAAAAACAACAATGTAAAGCGGACCATTTCGGGCAGTCTGTACCCCGATCTTTTGACTTTTATGGATACTGGCCTATTTTTTTTTTCTTTTTTTAAATAAAATTTTGTTTGTGGCTAGGATCGGCTCCACCACCCCCCGAAGAGAAGAAGAGGATGGATAGAAAACTTGTTTTAGTGGTTTACATTTCAGAGGCGGAACATAAGGAAAAATTATAATGGGTTATAATGGGGACCCCTAACCGGTTGAGGCAGATGGCTGCCCCTCCCTGACCCTTGTGTTTTTCCTTCCCACTGTCACCAAATGCTTGCTCAAATGGGGTCGTTTGACTTGACAATATAAAGCACCTTGAGGCGACTGCTGTTGGGAATTTTCGCCATAAAAAATTAAAAGTGAACTGAATTGAAAAATAATGCAAATAGAACACACTAGAGGACCAGCAGCTTTCACAGAGTAGAGAATACGGTTTCAAACAAATGCTCCGAGCAGACATAACTAATGTTTGACAATTTACATTCCTCCTTGTGATAGCTAAATCTCCCCCAGCCACTCTCACTTACATATGCTGAGGCGTAAGCTATGGACTTTACTCACAAAATCCAGAGGCCACTCTTGTATGAGTGTCTGCTTCCTGTGAGGATCAGTAAACAGTCCGGGCTGTTATCGAGCTGCAGCTACCAGCCAGCAGCTGTCTGATAGAGACGGGAGCCGATCGCACGGAGAGTACGTGCCGAACACGATTTATTATGTGCTGAATTTATCTCTGGGCTTATACTGTGTGAGTGATTCAGGACTAATGAGTTGTTGGTCTGGAGGGAACGCTGCGTTAATTGTAGTTTGCTGTGCTCGTGCTTATTTAGACATGCCAGACAACCGTTTACTCCCTTCTCATGTGGTTGGAGCCATGTTGCTGCACAAAATCCCCCCAAAAAAGTTCACTCCAGAATCCAACTGAACTAACCACACTTGATGTGAATGTGACCTAAAACTCTTTCCCTCCTTACCCTGCCATTTTCCTATTTTCATTTTATTTTTTTATGATACTCCCGTGGGGGCCTGTGTTCAACAGTCTGACACCTCCAGAAGATCCATGGTGACATTTACACGCTCTCAGATATTGTCCCCATCATTTAGAGTCACTCTCAGTGCCGCTGCCTGCTCCCTGTTCCTCTTCCGTTCTTCAGGGGTCAGAGGGAGTCAGAGGGATGGTTTGTTATCATGGTTTTTATTTCGACATACACTAGCATGTTGAGATGCGACACACTGCCTTTGACAATGAAATAGCTGTAACTCACTTCTTCTCACGCCAGAATCCTTCAGCAACCCACCACTGAGATGCTTTTTAGTTGTTTTAGTGCAAATTGCAAACTGGCTAAAAAGTATTTTGAAAAGGCAGAAAAAAACATCACTTACTCTCATTTCTTTAGCTGAATATATGAAAAGTAACAAAAGTGTTTGGAAACTGGCTAAGTGGAAGACAAAGGAAAAAGTGACAGGGCTGCATAAAATATTTACAGCAAATGAACAGCATCTTAAAGTTGTGTCCTTAAGAAACAGGAAAGATCCGATACAGGACCTGAGATATGCATCTGGCCTTCAGTTGATCCATCCACTGTTCCTCTACGGAAATGGTCTCAGTGGAAGGACAGCTGTCAAGAAGCCATTCGTAAGAACAGAAAACAAGGAGCAAAGGATGAAAGATGCCAAGTTACACAAGAACTGGACCAAAAATCAGCAGCAACATGTTTTATGTAGAAAAGAATTTTAAAATTGATGCACCGTACATATCAACTGGAAAGAAGCTGATTGGCAACAGCTTTATTTTTCATTATGAGGGTGATTGCAAAGACACTGCCAATGCAGTAAAAGCATCCTCCACAGCAGTGTTCCACTGTGGATAGAAAAACACTGTGAAACGCTGTCCCGATGCATGCTCAATCATCCAGGTAAAGAAATCCCAAAAAGTTGATTCTGGTCAGAGAGATGGCAAACATTTGGTACTTAGGTACAAGAACAGATACTACTGTTAAAAAATACTCCAGTAATAGTCTACTTCTCTACTCAAATTTAAAAAAAAAAAGTACAGTGAAATATACTTAAAGTAAGAAAGTGAAAATAGCTTTTTGAAGGACGTTTCTATTTTTGTCCAGAGCTAACTGAACCTTGTGCTATATTACCTAATGATAAAATAAAATCAGCAGATGGGAATACAAACTTTAGTATAGTATTTTATTATTCTGATTATACTTAGCTTGAATCTAAAGAAAAATGAAAATGAAAAACAATCTCTTTATTTTCTGTTGCCTACATTGCATAGAGTGAGTTTGCCTCTAAACGGGAAAATGTGCACAGTCAGGGGCTAAAGTAGGATGGAGCAGGTGGGGAAATCCTAAAATGGGTTGCAATGGCTCAGCGTGGGGAAAAGAATGACAACGCAAAAATAATTTCTATTGAGAACTCAGTAGACTTTATTAATGTGCAGGCTGTGATCAGCTGACCTGCTGCTCTGTGTGGATGTTTACAACTGAATTCAAGAAGATGTCAGCAGATGGCCATGAGTTGTCCTTTATGTCGATCCTCTACACCAGGGGTGTCGAACTCCAGGCCTCGAGGGCGTCAACACACCTGAATCAATGATCAGTTCATTACCAGCCTCTGGAGAACTTCAAGACATGTTGAGGAGGTAATTTAGCCATTTACATCAGCTGTGTTGGTTCAAGGACACATCTAAAACCTGCAGGACACCTGTGCTCTACACTGACAGTATTCGGTTTATGCTGTCTTTTATTGTTCTTAAAGAACAGTGTGTTCTTTATTTTAGCGGACATTCATGTTCCCTCCATTCATCATCATGAATGGATGGAACGGTGACTTTGAAGGACAAAACAACCGAACTAGAATGAGAGAAGGAAAAAGTGGAAAAGCGAAGCTCGGAGATGCAGCATAGGATCAATGGAATGGCGAAAAACAACTCGGAGCTCATTAAGGGGATTATGTTGAACTTCAGCAACTTGAAGCGCGAAAACACTGAAATGCAGGCGCAAAAGCAACAACAAGAGAAAATACACGAAGACCTGCAGCATACGCTTCAAGAAATCCAGAGAAGAAATGAGCAGTTGGAAGGCATGCTTCCCCACCTGCTGTAGCCTTGTGTTACGTCCCTCTGCAGCCCCTAATCATCTCAATGTGTTCAGCTGGTGCTAATTGGCCACATCTAGTCAGGTGTGGATAAAAGCATACCTGAGGCAAGCTTCCAGGGAGCTCACTTGTCTTTGCCTTGGTGGCACCAGCTATTTTAGCCAACCTGGTATTCTATTTTAAGATAAAACCTCTTCTCACTAACAATCTGGTGTTCGTTTCCTTTTTTATGTTGCGGCCTTTGAGCCAGATCATAACACCTTGTCTTCCTCCACCTCTGTTCCATCTTAATTTTCACCTCTCCTCTGCCCTCTTTCTCCCCTCTCTCCCTTCCTCACCCCCCTACCAGTCCCAGCAGTTGACTGCCCCCTCCTGAGCCTGGTTCTGCAGGTTTCTGCCCGTTTAAAGGCAGTTTTTCCTTCCCACTGGTGCTTGCTCAGAGGGGATTGTTGGGGTTTTCTCTGCCCTGTCTCTTTCCTCCTTTCTATCTATTCCTTCTTTTCCCCCTTCTACCTGTCTTTTAATCACTTCTTTACAACTCCCCCCCGCCTTTGATTTCCTCCATCATCTCCTGACCTTGTGTTCACTTTTGAGAACACATGGTAGAGAGATGGGGGTGGAACAATAAACACAATTGGCTACATTTGACGTGTCAGATCAATGTCTTCTTCATTCAAGAATAATTCATCTTAATGATAAAAAAAGAAATGGGTAATAGTGTGTTTTTGTGTATAATATGCATGCTATACTTGTTGTATCCAAATCCCAGAAGGAAAAAGAATAAGACAAATAAAAAAATAAAACGAAAATATATTTCTTTTTTTTCCCCAGGTCAGTTTTGGTTTTAATTCCTGAATTGTATCGACTACCAGTTAGCCCGTATTAGTTCATTTCAGGTTAATCTAAGTTCCTTTTAGTTCTAACTCTCTGATCGATGTAAGCCCACTCAGTTCCAAAGTAATGAGACTTTTGCACAGCACTGCATGTATGACATCAAGATATAATTGAAGCCCATTGACCCTGGGAGTTGTCTGGCTTTTAAATGGATAGTTTTAACACCATGTGCAAGTTACATCGGTTGCAGACATTCATGTTCCCTCCATGATTCATCGTCTCCACCTTTTAGTTTATACATTTCTTCTGTATACAGCCGAAACCCTGCAAAACAATCCTCATCGGCATCATGTAAACTTTGATTCTAAACAGCGATTGTTGACACGATATTCACACTGTGAAGTACATTTTCAGAGAACAGCTAGCATGGTCACAGAACTACCTTTTGCGCTCTGTGTAAGTCTGATTTTTAAATGAACCAAAATAACAATATTGATTAAATCACACTGGATCCTCTTTGGAACAATGCCGATAAAAGTCATATACATTAACAACAACACAAGGAAATTTAAGGAAGAAAAATAGAAAGTGTGAAAAAAGTGTCCACAGACTCGCTAGACATCAATGTGCACTCTTCTACTGCAAGATGTTTGTGGCTTTTCATGATGTCCATTTCAAATCTCTCAGACTTTGACTGAGTCATTCCACCGAGGATTTGCTAACGTGCGTAGGTTCAGGTATGGCTCTTCAACTGGCCTTTTTCTTTTTTTGCTCTCTCTACTGTGATATGGGATTCATAGATGAGGCTACCTAGTCCTTGAGGAGAGGTACAACAAAACCACAGTGTAACATTTCAACCACCAAGTTTCACAGCTGGTATCAGGTTCTTTTCCTGAAAAGCTGGTTTGCTCGGATCATCATTTTCATAGGAAAAGCCTTTGGCCAAGCATGGTCAGATTTGTGTAGCCTCTGTTTCTTGCACTTTGATAGCAGCAGGGGGTTGAGTTACCCGGAGATCCTGTTATGAAATTTGGTGCCTTATAGATTTTTCTTTTCACAAAGTACACATGCAAATCTTTTACATAAATTGTGGATTTTTTTCTCAAGTACTAGTATGAATTCTAGGATATTTTGACAGTTTTTAAAATCCATTACCAGCCTCATTCACAAACTTTACTCTGAAGCCCTTGTAGAGCTCTTTAGATCCTGGTTGAATGACACCAGACCCTGGATATCAGAGAGTTAAAAAACAAGACTTCTTGTAAGCAAGAGTGAATCACTGACACGTGTATTTGTGTGAGTAAACACTTCTCCAACAGCTTTAAACAGCTACTTGCTTGTTTAAATCTATCGGAAAAAGTCAATTTGAATGTAATTATTACTGTTAGTTTTTAGAAACATCTCCCGGTAGTTTTATTTCTAGAGTCTTTCCCTTCTTTCTCTTCCTACCTTCCCAGGTTTGTTCTGTGTTTTGTGGCTGTCTTTGAATTTCTTGATGATACTTCTCTCTCCAGTTCTTGACACTTTGGAAATGCTTGGGTAACTTTGTATATCCATCTCCTGCTCTGTGAGCAACAGCGATTCTTTTTCTCAAGTCTAAAGCGATTTCTTTCGTTTTTGGCACTTGATTTCTCAAGCGACGGCTCAAGCACTCGCTGAAGTTATTATACTGTGTGTAAATTAGAAGATAACCCTCAGTTTTAATTTGATTTTACAAACTTTGAGCATCACAGTGTTATAACACATTGCACAGCAGCGGTTTGTGCAATGGCTCGGTATAAAGGTCAGTTTTTTTATTGATCCTGGTCATTTTTGTTTCTAAACAAAAATCTCCAGGCTGCTTTCTAAAGAAAACTAATATGCTTAGAAATGCTCCAATGAAAATCCCTTGCCCTGTTGAAACACACTTTGACCCCCTGGAAAGTTTTGTGACAAATCTCACAGCGGGTTAATCGGTTTGTCCTTATTTATAGTTAATCAGGGTAAGTCAGAGTTTTCAAAAGTGTGACACATCTTTTGTTTTATGTACTTTTTCTTTAGGCCTTAGTTTGTACTTTTCCACAGTGTTGTGACCACATATGTATCAATTTACCCTTTACATCCACTTAAAAAAAACACACTGTGTAGCCAGCAGCTACATTCCTGTTTCATTTGTCAGTGAGACTGATCGTGATTGCACCAGTGAAGGCTACAGTTTCATTGAGAATGATTGGCTCTCCCTTAGCCCTCTGCTGTGCATAAGTCAGTCCTGATTCCCATAATGAGCCAGCGAAAGAGATGATAGGCGGGTGGGAGGACACTATTAATCCTCAGTAAGCATGTTGCGTGTCAACCGGCCCTGCTTGGAGATTTACAGGCCTGTAATGGGGGTCACTCTTCCGTCTTCTCCGGGTGGTGCAGGCCTCGACTTCTTTTGCTCTGCCCTGGTCTGGTTAACTATTTGTGGGGAGGCGGAGGACCCCGAGAGCCTTAAATCTAATCTGTTGTCCAATATTAACCACAGCACAAACAGAACAGTGGTAAACAAAAGGAAGAGTAAACACACTCCCCAAGGCTTTTAGGACAAATATGGACAGTTACGTTCACAGCGCACAGTTAGGTACAACTTAAATAAAAGAAGCAAGGTTTGTTTATTCTGAAGGGAAACTTTAAGGAAGATTTCTTTTATTTGAAACGTGAGATTAATGGAAAATGTTTCTTTCGCCCAGTCCAGCTGTTGCACTCTTGTTACACAAACCTCAACATGCAAGGAATAAAGCCATCATCTTTCCCCAGCGTTTTCTGATCTATGACGTCCCAGTCAGGTCCAGCTGTTTGGACACACAGTCCCATCCCTGTCCCTCCTCGGTGTCCCCCCACTTTCCCTTTTGTCTATCCCCCTGGGATGTGTAATCCCTCCTCCAGCACATCATCCACCACCGACCAAGAGGATCAGCTGCACTGCTGCTCTCTGCTTTTTAAAAATAGGCTGGGATATCAGCTAAGAGACCTGGACGCATCCTGGGGATTGAGGAATGTCTCCACACTTCCCAGAGCCTTGATATCTGCGAGAATTCTCTGAGTAATTGTCTCTGTGTGTTTCTGGGTGTATGTGTGTGTGTGTGTGTATGAAGATAGATCCTGTATTACTAGTTAAAGAGAGAGGATTTTCTGTCCAGATGAGAGAGTGGACCGAGCTGGAGATGAGCTTCACGGCAGGGGGGTTTCTCAGCACCTCAGATGGTTACTGCTCCGCTGAGCAGCTCCAGTACTACGGTGAGTCCACAGTCATGCTCGTGCTCCTGCTTCTTTCTCTTTGGGGTCTTCATCTACTTTTACTTCTGTTTTCTCTCCAGCTTCTCTTAAAAAAACCACGAAATTGAAATATTAAACACTGCCTGATGGGATTTTTGATTCTTATTCTAAGCTAAATCTCATTCGTGGGGCATTAATATATCTAAATTGACACTGGAAAAAGGAAAAACTGACTTTAAGCATTTAATACCTTATGCAACTTGAATGTGTGCAGACATTTGCTTTACGAAAAACTCTCTAAATGATCAGTCAGTGCTACTGTAAAGAGCTCAATGGGAGACATCGTTTTTCAGAGCCAGTCTCCATATCAACCTGTAATCCACAGAATAAATGGGATTATTTCTTCAGGAGAAAGCAGTTACTATGGACACCGTTCACAGGATTTTCTTCTCACCTGAGCAGATGAAATCCAAACAAAGTACAAAATTTAGTGCGACAAGTATTAAGAAGGAAAATGTGGTTTCTGCTGTCACTTCTGCTCTAACCAAATCCCCCTTTGTATAAATTTCCATTTGTACTTTGAGAGGTTCTGAACTTCCTTGAAGGTTTTGGACACTTTAGCATTTTTCAATCTGCTGATCTAAACCTTGCTGGCTTGAAATGAACATTTAAATCAAAGAGAGAGCAGAATTTCACAATTTCTAGGCAGCAACATGAGCATCCATGCTGCATAAGACACTCGAGACTTGATGACTCTTTTCCTACTTTATTATGTCTACAGATTTGACACTGTGTACTGGTCACACAGATTGACATTAAGTAAGTGGGTCATAAATAGCTTATATTGTTACACGCTGATATACGACTGCCTTCTGTGTGCAGTGCAGCCTCATTCACTCTGACAGCTGATGAATGAACGCTAAGCCTTTATTTACGGCGTTTGAGAACTCAGTGACATGGAAAAAACAGTTCTTGAGGGGGATCAGCCGGCTCACCGCCTTCGCGACATGCAGAGAGGCTGAGCGTGCATCGGAGGATCTATTTATACTGACATGTATCATCAACAAAGTCTCCCTGTTGTCTCCCCTCCTGCCCTTTGGAGAAGAAGAAGGAGGAGGAAGGGAGGAGGAGGGGGAGCTGCGGGAGGTGCTTTGCTGGTGTTGTTTGGCTCCCTAGCGTGCGTGGGATGGAAGGGAGGCTGAGGAGTGTTTAGACAGCGTTCAAATGGTTTACAAACACTGCAAACAGCAGCTCAGTCACACAGTGAGAAAGCAAGGACCACCCCCCCCACCAACTCCCCAGTTCCCCCTCCACCCCCCACCAAGCCAACCCATCGCCTAGTCGGGTAAAGACAGGAAACATCTGCAGGGAGAATGAAAGCGAGGAGGGGAAATTAAGCAGAGAGAAGAGTTCATTAGTAGGCTTTCAGCTGATCAGAGCAGGGACATTAGTCCACTAAATGTGAGCTGCAGCAGCTCTCAACATGTTCTGTCATTTATCATCAAACACGCTTGTAATTTAGGCTCAGAACTCCTCGGGATGCTTTTGAGGAAGCCTCAGTCACAACTGATGATTGATGACACGCATGGGGTCTCTGAGGAGAAACTGACCACACGCAGGGTGGTCAGTTTTATGTTGCTTATTTTTGAGGTTACTAAAAGAGAGAGTTGGGAATAGGAATGGATTTTACATAACCATGATATAACTATTCAGATTTGTCTATTTGCCAAAGATATAAGTTGAATTATTTTCTGAAACAAAGGTGGCTCTAACAATTTTATGTGTGATGATCAATTTACTCAAAATGGGAAGTCAACTCTGAAAATGTGACTCAAGTGGAGTCGCCAGCATGGTTGGGACTGCTCGGTTGTTATCTGACACGCACAGAAAAGGCTCTCATTCATGCGGCTCTACAGTCACTCTCTGTTTCCTTTCATCCTGTCTTTGTTCTAAACTAACTTAATCTGTTGCTCACTCCATGCATTGTGAAAGGGTTTAACACTTGTCAAACCACACTGGGTGTTAAAAGGCAGGATATGGCGACCTTTGCTGCTTTGATTTATTTATTTATTTTTTGAATGTTGTCTCCTGGAAATTCCTCTTTATGTGCATGTGCTACAGCATCACTGCAGGATGCCCGATTTTCTGTCAGAGCTCGAAGACGTACCTCACTCTCTGCACAGTACTGTGCAAGTCTCAAGCCATTCTTCATTTGTTTATATTTTGGTCGGAAAAGGGGAAGAAAACATTTGCAGACACATTTAAATGCCTGAACTCTCTTAGGCAGCTTTCTTTAAGTAGACGTCAGTAATAGTTCTCCAAGCTTCTTTGGGGACGTTCAAAGTGCTTTGTTGGATGTTAGCTGCCTTTTGTTCTGGTCTCTGTTAAGGTGATTCCCACACTGCTTCAATAATAGAGATGTCCGGACTTTGGGGAGACCGTGACTTATAATGTCCCATTTTATGTTTTAAAAAAAATCCCCAATATGCATTTACTTGATTTGGACGAAAGTCTGACGATCATTTTTGCTTTCATAATTCCATTCACTTTGAGAAGATATCCAACACAACTGGCTGAAATGCCACCCCACACCATGACCCAGCCTCCACCATGTTTCACAGATGGCTGTACATATTCACTGTTGTACCTCCCTTCTGACCTCTGAGGTATACTCTTTTTTTCTGCTCCACTTGGCCAGTTCCATATTTTTAAGGGCACCCTGCATGCATCATGCCATAATATGCAACTTTTTCAGCTAACAGCTCTTTGGGAATCACCTTGTTGGACAGTTATTGTAGATTTTGTAGATTTTTGTGAAAGGCTGCTCTTAAAAATCGGTTATTTGCTAAATTGTCTGTTATGTGTAGAAACAAGTCTGGTTCATTCCTTGAGGAAGGTGCTTTTTTATGCTTGAATGCTTTATAAGTCAGTGTATTTGGCTTTGCAATTGAAGAAAAAACAATGCAGTTACTGGACTGAAAATGAGTGAAAAAGCAGCCAATATCCAAAGCACTTTGAAAGACTTAGAAAGCCTTTAGAGCTATTGGCTAAGGCCACTTTAATACAATTACAAGCAAAATGTAGAGAAATGAGGTGTGGCTCAAGACTTCTGCACAGTACTGTATATAGTGATACACATTTTACTACTACATACTGTATACACATGTCTGTGAAGGTTCTCAGTCATCCAGGTCATCGTAGTCTAAGGAGCTTGGAAAGAAAAGCGTCTGGACTTCTTTAAGTTGCTTGAAGACGTTTCACCTCTCATCCGAGAAGCTTCTTCAGACGCCTTAACGCCCACTCACATCCTGGGCCTTCTGACCTCAGGAAATCACATGATAGGGTGGGGCTAGGTTTCACAATGAGTTCACCCAAAACTTTGGCTGAATGTGACCTACACCTGTTTTCACACCTTGGCTCACGTGATTAGGTAGAGGATCATTAGGGGGGTCCATTGTCCCTCTTAGGGGGACACTCCCACAGGGCTCTTCACTATTTGATCTTAGAACTGAAGAAGCTTCTCAGATGAGAGGTGAAACGTCTTCAAGCAACTTAAAGAAGTCCAGGCGCTTTTCTTTCCAAGCTCCTTAGACTACGATGACCTGGATGACTGAGAACCTTCACAGACATATGTTCATATAGTAGTAAAATTACTATATATACATATACTCATTTTACTATCATGTGTACATATACACGGTTTACACACATTAAAATCAATGAACTAGTCCTTCCTAATCTTCATCCAACATGTTTTAGCCCGAAAGTTCCCATTTCCTGAAACTCCTGAAGGTTGGGTGGGCTCTCTGTTTAATCAGTGCATAACAGATCCCACAGCAGTCCCAGTCGAACAGTCCAGCTGTACTTTAAGAGGCTGCCAGTGGTCACACATGTTTTCTCAGTGGAGTCAGTGCTTGCAAAACACAAGCAGCTGACCCACACTCTGACATGTTTTAGGTCATCCCAACAATGAACTGAATGAATGATGGACTAAATGAAGAATCCAGAAAAAGGGGATAAAAAAATAAAAGAAAAATAATAATAAAAAGAAAAATCCTAAATGGCACTGGGAGTTCTCAGCTGCATCCTGTTTCAGCAGTCTGAACAAGTTCACAGGGTCTCACTCTCAGCTTTTTATTGTATCCCATAAGAGCCATTAAAGCAGTCATGACTCACGTAAATTCACATTCCTCTGAACGCTTTTTGACTTCGACCAGCGTCACAGAGTTTCCTTAAACGTTCATTCATGTTTCAGTCACGCTAGTGTAATCACTTATTCCCTGTAGGTTAGATGCTGTATGTGTGTGAAAGATTTACAATACTGACAAGATTTTCAATTTGGAAAGAATATTTGCTACACCTAAAGTCATAAATCTTACACCATGGCACTTGAGCGCTATTTAAGTGGATTACAGCCTGATATAATCATAACAATATCCTACATACAGTCAGGAGGCTGTAGTGACATAAGGAGATGCTAGGGATGGTCCAATGTGGTGACGCAGGAAGGAAAGAAGAAGAAGAAGGAAAAAAAATGATGGAGTGTTATGAATTGTGAGGACAGGTTGCAGCACAGGTGTGTGATACTATAAGATTACCTTAAGCATGATCCTGTATTTCACTTAAAACCAGCTGCTTGTCTCTCATCATTTCATCATCGTGACTCCAGATAAAAGTTCCTTTGCTCCTGGTTAAAGATAGCGATCTTTAAAATGGGTGATCTATGTTAGCTCAGTTTGTATAACGCCAATTCCAAAAAAGTTAGAAATCAATAAAAATGGAATGCAATCCTTTGAAAATCTCATAAACTGTTATTCTATTTACAGTAGAACACAGAAAACATATTCAAAGTTTAAACTGAGAAAAATAACCATTTTAGGGAAAATATGATCTCATTTTGAAAATGATGGCAGCAACATGTGTCAGTGGGATTGGGGCAACAAAAGTATGTGGTAGGGCTGTGCCATATGACCAAAATTTCATATCCCGATATAAGAATTGTATCGTCCCGATAACGATATAAATCACAAAAATGTAACATTTTCTGTAAATTCTGTGAATCTTGGGCAGCTCGTCTTGAGTCGAGTGTTTTAACCGATGCATGAAATGATACATTTTTAGACATAAGTTGTAGCAGCCGCCGTTTTCTTTGTGAGTATTTATTACACGGCGTGTAATAAATGCAGGAAAAGCCTGTTCTAATGTTTGAGTCTAAGGTTTATTTTTTAGCACCTGGTGGCTCTTTTTTAATTCTCATCCGTAAATAATCTGCTCTTTCACGTGATTCAGTTTATTTTGAAAAGTCACAACAGGATCTTGAGCTTTAATGTGAAAAGTTTATGTGGAACATAAACAAGCGGACACGCAATGGTGTTACCGTGGTTGTTGCTAACCAAAACGCATAAAACCAAATGCATAAAAACCGGCGTGGTTATATTAAATATAAGAGAAAGAGAGAACTTTAATAAATTAATGTAGGCACTACAGTGACCATCAATATGATGAAAAAATATTGCCGTAAAGAGTTTAATTTGCGACACCACGAAACAAAAGATAGCGTAAAATGAAACGATAGACGTTTTTATATCGTCATCCGATATATATCGTTATATTGAACAGCCCTAGTATGTGGTACTAAAATGAAACGGCTGGAGGCTAATTTGGTTAACTGGCAACAAGTCAGTAACATGACTGCGTATAAAACGTGAATCTCAGAGTGGGAGAGTTGTACAAAAAACTGCATCTATAAATCTATATGTACCAGCAACATAAAACTGGTAAAAACTCTGAATATCTAATCATCTTCAGTACATGTTATCATCAAAGGATTCACAGAATTTGGAGAAATCTCTGAGCACAAGGGACAGTCAGCGTTGGGTGGTTATGGTCTTCGGCCATAACAGGCGCAATGCCTGTGAAGAAAACTTACTGTGCCATCCACAAATGGAGGTTAAAGCTCTGTGATGCGAAGCAGAAGCAACATGTGAACGGGATTCAGAGAGTCTGCCGTCTTCTTTGGGTTGAAGCTCGTTTAAAGTGAATTGAGACAAAGAGCAAAACTCCTTTTCTGGAAATTTGCATAATGAAAAAAAAACCACAACAACATAGGCGTAAATGAGGCTCTGTCCCAACTTGTTTTAAGAGGTGTTGGTGCCATTCAAAAAGATTTTATTCTTTTCTTTACTTTTGATGTTTTCTGTGTTCTGCTGTGAATACAACAGTAGTGTATGAGTTTTGCAGATCAATGCATTCTGTTTTTATCTCCATTTTACACAGTGTCCAACTTTTATTGGATTTGGGATTCTTACAAAAGGTTCAGTGATTTGTCACAGCTGCTGAGCACTGCAGCTTTTAGCAAATGCTACTCCAACTGGAATAAATGGTTCATCTCCTGGTGGATAATTCTTTAACTGTGGATTAATAGAGGTTTTACTCCAGTGACCATTTCCTTTAATTGTCATGTTTTATACTTGAATCGTTTCTCACAGTTTAGCACAACCAAGGGAATGAAAATCTGAATACAAATTTTGTATGTATGGAGACAGGGTGGGTTTAAACTGCAAGGCCACATCAAAAAGTCAGCTGTCCGAGTAATGTATTTCAAGGAAACCTCATTGTGTTCATTTCAAGCTCCATATTTCCGTTATTGGACTCTATTAGAGAAGCTTTGAATCACACTTGCCTTATACTTACTTATACTGTCTGAAACAAGCCACCCTTCCTTCAGTCAGCTTTCTTCTAACTGGCCAACCTTGACAAACAGAAAGCAGAGCTGCTCTGTTCACACGTGGACCTATGACTTATGTGATCCTACATCAGTGTCATCTCTCATCAACATACAGAGCCAGTTAAAACTTTTAACCCTGGACTTTGATTTCAGATATGCTGGCTGACCCCCTGGGCTATCCCCTGCAGGACCCTGACCTCCAGCTCCTCCCATACAGCCAACAACAGTATAGTCCTGCCAACCTGCCCTTCTCCCACTATGGTTCTCCACCCTCCTCTGCCCCCTCTCCCTCCTCCTCCTCCTCTTCCTCTCAGCTCTGCAACCCACCATACCACTACAGCCCTCACTGCCTGGAGGCCCCTTGCGATCCGAGCCCCGAGCCCCACTGTGGGGGCCTCTTTGCTCAGGGCCTCGGATCTGTAGGACTGCCAATGGGGCGGAGGTCCCGGATGGGCTCGGGTGGAAAGAGCAGAGGTCAGGATGAGCTGTGTGTGGTGTGTGGTGATAAAGCATCAGGATACCACTACAATGCTCTTACCTGCGAGGGATGCAAAGGTATTTATTTGATTGCTTTCTGATCTTCATATTTTTCTACTTCTTAGCATCAGCGCGTCATGTTTTACCTTTCGCTACAGGATTCTTCAGACGCAGTGTCACCAAGAAAGCTGTGTATCACTGTAAGAGTGGCGGTAGCTGTGAGATGGATATGTACATGAGGAGGAAGTGTCAAGACTGCCGTCTGAGGAAGTGCCGAGCTGTGGGAATGCTGGCTGAATGTAAGGCTCAAATACAAGAAACTGATTGACTGAGGTTGTAATGTAATCAGAGAAATGATTAGTGAGATTCCAAAAAACAAATATGTCACTTTGTGGTTGTGCAGAAAATAATACTTTTTACCCTCTCTTCAGGTCTGTTGACTGAGGTGCAGTGCCAATCCAAACGCCTGAGGAAAGGAGGTAAAAGCAGAGGGCAAGAGGAAGAGGAGAACACAGACACCAGGAGAGTGAGCTCTACCAGCAGGCTACCCGGACAGGTGCGGCACACCTGTGCTCGATTGGATACTTTCCTAACTTCAGAGTTCGAGGTTCAAGATTATTGTGCCACATGGGCTAAACAAATTCAGCATAGCAGCAAGAGTTCACATAAAACACAATATACAGGAACAACTTTAACAGCACCAATATGGGTGAATTATACAAATGATTACATGGTATGCTAATTCATAAGGAAGTGAAAGTGCCAGAGTAGTGCACAGTGATAATGAAGTTTATTTAAAGCCTGGAAGGAAAGCTGGCAAAATCTTAATAGACTTATCAGTATAACTGTCTCCTGATTAAGGCACTAGCTCAGACTCCAACTACAGCATTTTGTTAAACCCATGAATTGCAGAGTAGGTGCTCTTATGCTCGTTGGAAAATGTCTTATTCTTTCTCCTGCTACCCCAGTACTGTTTAAGTGCCCAAGAACAAAACAGACCAAATTAAAAACATAATTTAGATCTGTAAGGAGACTTGTTCTAGGAATATATTGCTCGATTAAGGCTTATAGAAGCATCAAATTGCCTTAAAATTGCATGCTGCCAGTGGTAAACAAAACAAAACAAAGAACAACCTAAAATTGCTCCTAAGAATCTATAATTCTTACTTTTGCTCACCAGGCACAGTCTCTAAATCTATAGATTGTCTTGCTATCTGCATCCTGAGATCTGAGGGATCACCCAGGAAGGGTGACACTATTCTCCCCAGCTATTCTAACCTCCTGCATGTAGTACAAGACCTGAAAACCCAGAATTAAACCATAAGTTAATTTTGCTAATGCTCAGATTGTGTAGTGGTGCAATCCTTCGGTGTCCTTCTATGCAAGCTCAACTTTCTATGCCATTAGCTATCCTGAGGACCTGCTAGCCTTTTTTTTCCTGACTGTCCCGTTTGTTCTTTAGCCATCAGAATTATTGTCTGAAGGCCAAGAAAAATACCCAATGGATTTACTTTACCAAGTGGATCATCGCGGCCTTGCCGTATTGGTCCATTTGATCGACTTTTGTTATTATTATTTATTTTATTTCATTTTATTTTCAGTTGTTACAGATAGGACAGACATGGGGGATGGGAAAAGGAGAAAGAAAGAAAGAGAGGGAAGGAAAGAAAAACAGAGGGGAAGAGGGAGTGTGAGAAAGGGCACTTAAAAAGGAAAAATCTCCTGGATCACCTGTTGAGAGAAGAAAAAAGAAAAAAAAAAGGCCCATAGAAAATAGGTCTTCCCTGGATCCGGCATCAAGCTGGCACTTCTGATTGACCGGTGTCATGGCAGGATGTATGTCAGCCAGGTCTGGCAATGATGGCACTATTTATGTTTCTATTTTCCTATTTTAGTTAGAAGACCCAAATGCCATGTTGCAATACTATACTGCTATGGTAGCTAATGTTTCAAATGCATGTTTGACAGGTTTGTGAGTGTACACTTTATCCAAAACCTAGTGACGGTTTACTCATCTTTGCCAGTGGGTGGCTGTAGCTCAGGAGGTAGAGCAGGCCACCTGCTGATCGGAAGGTTAGTGGTCCCTCCATCCCTGGCTCCTCCAGTCTGCATGTCAAGAGTGTGAATGTGAATGTGTATGAATGTAGTTAGGATGCACTCAGTTTAGAGAAAGTGTGTGATTGGGTGAAGCAGCCACGGAGCAGAAGCCAGAGGGGGCTGCAGTGATGTGCCTGCGGGCTCTGCCGGCACCCAGCTGCGCCAGAGTTAACCGAGCCACAGGCCCAGATGCCAGAGGCCTGAGGGCCCCCAACCCCCTGGAAGGGGCTCCCAGGGCACCAGACCCCGCCAAGGAGCCAATGGGAGTGAACCGGTTGCTATTTACAAAAAGGCCATCCAGCCTTTTTGTAAATAACAAAAAGGTTGCTCTGATTCCTGTTGAACATCTTACTGGCTGTTCTGACAAGACTTCCAAGTCCACCTGATGTTTTTAAAGCTTCTGAAACAAGCAGCAATGCAAAATGGTCATGTGAAACTAAAAAAAGAGGCACTGTCTCAGTGAAATAAACCTGCTCAGATTTCACTATGCTTAGTGGAAAAAGATGATTTGCTGGACCTTTTCATTAACATGGTGCTCATTAACAAAGCATAATTTTGGGGGGACTAGCACTGGATTTTTTGGTATTGGTAACACTTTATAATACAGCCAGCGACTAAGGGTGCAGTTCCCTGAGAGTTAAAATGTTCTTCTTTCTTGTGAAAACTTGAATTGTTACCTCCTCATTCTGATGTATCTACTGGGAAGCATTTGTAGATACACATTGTTACATTGTAATTTCAGGTAAAACACATTGAAACTCTCCTGAATTCTTTGGTAATTACACCCTTAGTCACAGGCTACATTATAAAGTGCTGCCTTTATATTTAGGTGACTTAAAACATGAGCCTCAAATTCAACCACCACCAACCCAGCAGCTGCCGAAGGCCTTCTAATGAACGAATCATAGCAAACTGTTGCCATGGCAACTGCTGGTGTTCAAGCGTCAGCCTGATGGTCAGTCGCACCGCTTTGGTTCATACTGAAATAGTATATATAGGATATAATAAATATAATCGCATTTACTTGTATTTATTCGGTTATTTAGTCAGTGATTTCTGGTTGCATTGCTATTTCAATATTTTTTTCAAACCCAGAAAGGCTGAAATATCACAGACTCTTCCTCTGCTGCCACCAGGAGGTTCAAACAGGCATTAGACGGACTGAAATAAAACGTGTTCCAGCTATTCACACAGCTCTCAGTATCAGCTTTAAAAGTCTTAGGCTCCCCTCATTATTAATCTAAACCGTGTCTAGTCTCTCACTCTGTAATCATGAGTGCTTCTTTGCAAATCTGTGTGCTGTGCTCATTTCCATCTGCACCAGGCTTTGTCTGCCAGTTTAACCCGAGAACAGAAATACATCGTGGACAGGATGGTGGAGGCCCATAGGCTCTACAGAGGTCAGGACAGTAACAATTTTAGGGTAGGTTCCAGTCCAGAAACATACAGTGCAAAAATAGTTTTCTTGTTCTCATCTTGCTTTTGTTGTGTGTGCCTTCAGGCATTTGAGTGGCTGTGTCCAGAAGAAGTGGAAGGCCTGTCTGATGTAGTATCACCCCGCCTACAAAGGCTGCTGCAGTTTGCCAGGACAGTGCCAGGTGAGATGAAAGAGGGAAGGTTTCAGCTTTATAATGTATTTGCTTGAAAAAGAAACAGGATAAGAGGATCAGAGGGGAGATGTTCTCCCATTCAAATGAGACAAAAAAAATACAGGAAAGTTACTATCTGCTTACAAGCTTCAAGAAAGTTTCCAGAATCTTATTACCTACAGTCTCTTCTCAGTCCTCAAAATTGAATCAGTATGTTTCTGCTGGCACAAGAGATACTGGTTGAAGAAATCTCTGCTTTCTCTTGAATATAATAGAAGTAAATGAAACTTTCCTGCTGGTGCTTTGCAGCAGTATGGCTTTCCAGAAATCATGATCCAGTTTCTTAAATAAATAAATAAATAAATACAAATCCATAGAGCTTATTGTTAGTGGTTTCGTGTTGGATCTATTTTCTTTATACTATCTACATCCGCCAACCAAACGAAACCCATAGCGCGCTAATCTCTCAGCTCAGTTGAAAGAAGGATGGGGATTATTGTTTGCATCTACATGCTTGCTCCACGACCTAATTGCATCTCATATAGGCTCTATAAAAACACCCCATAAGTCCTCAAATACCTGTGGAATCTGATGAAGGTAGTGTGGCAGAAAGGAGTTATTCCAAAGGCTTGGCGAAGAGCAGGAGGTATTCTGATCCCTAAGGAGAAGAACTCCTCATCCATCAGCCAATTTCGCCAGATCAGCCTGCTGAACGTAGAGGGAAAGATCTTCTTCAGTGTCTTTGCCCCAAAAATATCTACTTTCCTGCAAAGAAACAACTACATTGACACATCAGTGCAGAAGGCCGGCATCCAGGGCTTCTCGGGGTGCCTGGAGCATGCCAGCGTCATCTGGCACCAGATTCAAACTGCCAAGAAAGAACAAAGAGACCATCACGTGGTCTTTTTAGACCTTGCCAATGCCTTTGGGTCAGTTCTGCATGAGATCTTGTCGATGACCTTCAACTATTTCAGCGTACCGAACCACAGCACAAGACTGGTCAAGACCTACTTTCAGTTTTGTGTGACAGCTGAGAACACCACCACAGCCTGGCAGCACCTGGAAATTGGAGTCGATGGCAGGCTGCATTTTTTCCCCTCTGGCATTTATCATGGCAATGGAGCTGGTCATGCGGGCATCTCAGTGGGTAGTGGGAGGTGAGACACTCATGAGTGGCCTTTGTCTTCCTCCCATTAGAGCCTACATGGATGACATGACCATCATTACAACAACAAAACCATGTACTAGGCGATTGCTACAGAAGCTCCAGGGAAACAGCCGAGCAATTCTATATCAGTGGAGAACAAATTCCAACCATCCTAGAGAAGCCCATAAAGAGCCTGGGACGGTAGTATAACGCAGACCTCAATGATACGTGGCAACTAGAACAACTAAGGCAGAACTTGGCTAATGACCTCAAGCGGATTAACAACACTGCACTCCCAGGGAAACTGAAGCTCTGAACCCAGTTTGGGTTATTACCTAGACTACTGTGGCTTTTGACAATGTACGAGGTCTCACTCAATCATGCCAATCGACTAGAGAGGCTAGTGAGCTTCTACGTTAAGAAGTGGCTTGGACTTCCCAAATGCCTAAGCAGCGTTGGACTCTACGCGAGGGGATACTGTCATTGCCTATGCCTAGTCTGATAGAGGAGTTAAAATGTGCAAAAGTGAGGCTTATGATGTCACTCACGGACTCCCGGGACCCAATAGTGAGAAGCACTGCTCCCACTCTAGCGAAGGGGAGGAAGTGGACCCCAGCCACATCTGTGCTACAGGCCAAATCTGCTCTTCAGCATCGTGACGTGGAGGGTCATGTCCAACAGGGCAGAGGAGGATTTGGACTTAGAGCAGTAACACCTCGGTGGCAACAGGCATCTGTAACCGAACATCAAAAAATGGTGGTGGAAGAGGTGCGCCGACAGGAGGAAACAGCCAGACATGCCACAGCCGTAGCGCTGGCCAAGCAGGGTCGCTGGATGAATTGGTAGAGTGTGGAAAAGAGGAAACTCTCATGGAGTGAATTCTGGGGAATGGAGTCTAATAGACTAAGTTTCATCATCCGATATGATGTGTTACCTTCCCCAATAAATCTGCAGCTGTGGTTTGGAAAGGACCCATCCTGACCCCTGTGTACAGTCCCAGCCACACTGAAGTACATCTTGGTTGGTTCTAGGACTAGCCTTACTCAGGGCAGACACATGGAGACACAACCAGGTCCTCAGGTGTCTAGCCGAGAAAGTTGAGTGCAAAAGAAAATCCATCAACGCTCAACCTTTAACGAACCAAGAGGAGTGTCAGCTGTCATCAACATTTGTCCGGGAGCCAAGTCGAGGACAAGCCCCTCAACCCCGGACCTGGGCCCACTAAAGGTTGCCACGGATTGGCAGATGCAAGTGGACTTGGATCAGAGGCTAATTTTTCCCACAGAGATCGTAACAACTACTCTGCGACCAGACCTCGTCCTTTGGTCGAACTCCCAAAAACTCGCGTACGTCATTGAGCTGACGGTACCATGGGAGGAAGCAATTGAGGAAGCATTTGAGCGTAAGAAGCTGCAGTATGCCAACTTGAGGCAGAGGACAGAGGCTGGAAGATCAAGGTGCGTCAGTGGAAGTGGGGTGCAGGGGCTTTGTTGCCAGTACAACAGCAAAACTGCTTAGAGAGATTGGGATCAGAGGACAGGCGCAACAGCAGGTTATAAGAGAACTAGCTAACACTGCTGAGAGGACCAGTCACTGGCTATGGTTAAAAAGAGCTGACATCACTTGGGCAGCTAAGGCAGTCAGCTAACCGCGAGAGAAAAGAAAATATTCCGCTCTTCTCCCCTCTGCTCTTCTTCCCTTTTCTGGGAGGCAGTGGGGAGGTAGAGCGTACAGGCGGGAAGGTGCGGGAAGCCAGATCGGGCGCCCCCCTTCCGGCTCTCCTCTCTGCTCTCTCCTATCTTGTCCCTTTTGTCTTACTTCTCTCTATCACCTTTTCTATCCCTTTGAAGAAGTTAGGCTCCATAAATAATACTTACCTAAAGAGGTAAGTATTATTTCTCAGTTGCAGTGAATAGATAGGAGAAAATAAACTGTAGAAAACTAAACAGAAGAAAGAAGAAGAGAAATAACAATTTAGCATAAACCAGTGACACACTCCGGGGCCTGATCAACCCTGGCAGGGCCTCCTTGGATGAGGGTGTCTAGTGATAATGGCTGAAACACCCGATGAATCCAAGGTCCACTACTGATGATGTGTCCCAAATCTTAATATGATAATCTAGATCAAATCTCTAATCCCAAAAAATGGCAGATTAGCTTGGGTAAAAGACTGAAAGTTGAGGCACACAACGATGTGTGCTGCTGGTAAAGTTTCTGGGCTGCCTTTCCTCATAACAGCCATCCCTCAAGATTCTCGCCATTTAAAGCAATGCATTATCAGGGACTACAACATCTAGTCCTTTTACTGAATTATTATAGCCAGTGTCTCCAGGGAGGAACTTTGATATCAGTTCAAAGTTATATAAAATGATTCTGTATTTAAAGAATTAAAACAACAATAGCAACAAAGAATTATCTTCTCACAGGTTTTGACCTCCTGGATTTCTCAGACCAGATTTCTCTGCTATCCATCTCTTCATTGGACGTCATGTTCCTGCTCTCTGCCCAGCAGTTTTCCCACAACCCAACAAGCCCCAGTCCAGGTGAAAAAACACCAGGAGAGAGGAAGATGATAAGACACAAGTAGATAACTGTATGAAATAACCATTCTTTCTTTTTTTCTCTCCATTAATCAGCACTGCAGCTTTTCAGTATGTCAACACACAGCTTTCTCAGAGACGTAGAATCAAAGGAAAACATCCACAGCAGGGGACTCATTAGTTCAGGTGGGTACACACACACACACACAGAGATACACTCCTTAGTCTGACAAGCTGTGGAAAAATTGCTCAGACAATGAATGAATTAGATGTTTTTTTCCACATTTGCTGGCGTGAACAGAGAGCGGTGAGGATCTCTTTGCACCAGTGCTCAACTTCTTCCACAGCATGGTTGCGCTGCGGGTGACGGAGGCTGAGTACACCTTACTTACAGCCACAGCGCTGCTCTGCTCAGGTCAGACCAGGAATAAAATCAGCTGTCAAGTTAAGAATTGGCAAAGCAAAGTTCCTGGGATGCTGTTGTAAAGCTGTCTCTGTCTTTCTGTCCCTGTCTGCAGACCGCGCATCCCTGCAGGCAGCCAGCTGTGTTGAGAAAATGCAGGAACTGATCCTGGACCTGCTGTCCAGGTTGTGCGGGGCCCAAGCTGGAGCAGCGCGAGGAGGAGCGCAGAGGTTTGGCCGCCTGCTGGGCAGACTGACGGAGCTGCGAACCCTCCGCCACAACTACCTCCTCCTGACAAGACAGCAGTCTGGACACTGACAGTGAAGATGTGCAAGAAATTCTGAAAATCTTCAGTCTTTTATGTCTTCACTTCAATTCAAAGACTTATTTGTACAAACACTGTCTTAGAATGGTTCTAATTGGGTATAAATGGGACAGTGTAGGAGACAGTTACTCAGCTGTCTTTGTTTTCTCCCCAGTCCTGAGTCATTTAGGAATTTTAGCCTCTATAACAGGACTGAGATGCACTTGTGGGCTGCTGCAGTTTGTTTCATCAAAGAAACTTTTATAGGTGTTTTTTTATATTTGTATACATTTAACATTCACACTTACAGTACTTTTCACTTTGCTGAACAATGTTAAAATAAAGCATAAAAGGAAAGCTGTAATGATAATTCAGTTGTAATGAACGTACACTCACTGGTCACTTTATTAGGCACACATTACTAGTACTAGGCTGCAACTTTCAGAACGGCCTTAATTTCTTGTATCAAAGATTTAGGAAGGTGCTGGAAACATTCCTCAGAGATTTCTTGTCTGTATTAACATGATAAGCAGCATACATGTAGATTTCTTATCTATACATCCATGATGTGAATCTTCTGTTTCACCACATCCCAAAGGTGCTTTATTGGACTGAGATCTGGTGACTCTGGAGATTATTCGAGTACAGTCACCTCACTGTCATGTTGAGGAGAAAGGATGGATCCATGCTTTCGTGGTGTTTACACCAAATCAGAAGGGGTGCTTGCTTTTCAGGTCTTTTCTTAATTTGGGTGAGCCTGTGTAAATGGTAAATAAAATGGTCTGTATTTGTATAGCGCTTTACTTGGCCCTAAGGACCCCAAAGTGCTTTACACTATACACAATCATACACCCATTCACACACTGGTGATGGCAAGCTACAGTGTAGCCACAGCCGCCCTGGGGCGCAGTGACAGAGGCGAGGCTGCCGGACACTGGCGCCACCGGGCGAGAACTGTAGCCTCTGTTTTCTGTACTTAACTGACACAAGTGGGACCCAGTATGGTCTTCTACTGCTGTACGGCTTCAAAGTTTGGCGTGTTGTGTGTTCAGAGATGCTCTTTTGCATATCAGGTCACTAGAAGTGGTTATCTGAGTAACTGCTGCCTTCTAATCAGCACGAAGCAATCTGACCCTTCTCCTCTGATTTATAGTTCTTTTGCAGAGAACTAGAGGATTTCTTTTTTCGGAGGGCCATTCTTTGTAAACCCTAGAGATGGTTGAACTTCAGCAAGCTGCCATGTGATTGGTCAATGTGATTGGTCAATGAGATAGTGTCAATAACAAGCAGTTGAACAGGTGTACATAACAATGAATGCTTTATCGATCAGTATTAAATAAGAAGAACACAAAACTCCAGGTAAGTATCCCAAAAGCTTTTTTCTTTTTTTAATATAGAATTTATTTCCCCCAAATAAGGAAATACTGGTTACAGACAAAATATTTGGTGAGCAGGTAAAATATGCAGGTAGTACAAGCTTATGAAGGTGTATTTGTCCATTTGATAAAATAGGGCACTCTGTAATAAATAGAATCCTCTGGGAGGTGGGGACAGCAAATGTTGGTCTAAAGTAAAATCCTGAAACTAAACATGTGATGTCATCCATTTAAAAATGTTGGCTGCATGGTTTTAAATCCTCACGCCATTAAATAAGATTTTTGTCAACTTTAACCAATATAGCTTTATTTCTATAGTTCTGTCTTCCATAAATAAATTATTTCTCTCTGTATCAAAAAGAGAATACAAGTATAAAGAACAACGGCTCATTGTGTTGTATGCCCAGAACGTACGCACACATACACGCACACAACACAGTTGAAATTACATCAAAGACAAGCTAAATAAACTGCAGCAAGTCAGGAATTATTAAATCTCCACAAATATACACAGCCTGGCTTTGTCCCTTGTGGGTTGATTGAAATACGCATTTTAAAACGGCAATATTAAATTAAATTCAGTTTGATAATACACTTACATATGTACACAAAGTGTGCCTTTATAATATACAATTGTCTCTGTAAAAGATTTAAATGTAAAAAGCTATTGTATAAAAGATGGCAGTGATGCATTCATTAGTCTTCTGCAGCTCATATAAATATATCAAATCTCTTCTGACTACTTGATTCCTTGGCAGCAGTAGCATTATACAAAATAGACGGGAATTCTTTTACATCAGCGCATCCAGGAGGAGTAAGCAACACCTCAATACAACCCTGAATGGGGAATTTACTGCAGCAACACGGGACCTAAAGGTAACTTCATTCACGTCAGGAGTTCCACCTCCTCAACAATGACACAGAGGCAAACACCAGTCCTCTGTGTGTCAGACACTAGTGGTTTGGTAATAAACTACAGTCCAGGACTCGGCGCCACGGCAACCTCTTTTCGGACCACAGTGTGAATATGAATTCGACCGGCAACAGGAACAGCTCCACCTGCTGCTTTAAGACCAAAGCGAAAATGCATATCGGCCAACTGTGGGTGTACACAGTGCTCACAGAGGCCCCCTACAGGTACCCGGAAGCCACAAAGCCGTGGCTGTGGCTCACCCGGCTCTGGTGAATCATGGCGCGGTCGTATGCCACTTGGACAGATTTGCGGATGCTGGACTTGCGACCTTCCATAATGCGCAGCTTGTCAGCTGTGTCATCTACGCCCAAGGGTGTCACTTTGTCACGCGGAAGCCACTGCCTACAACACCCATGACAGAGGTTAGGATTATTATTACAGCCTTTTATCAAGAGTGATAAAATCTTAATCTTAAAAATAAAATTCAAATCTAAAGAATTATCTACAAACAATTTTCAAATTATTTGTAAAGACAAACAAACTTTCCACCATTTGTCTTTTCATCACATGATACACCTGTGGAAAATGTATCAGGTTTCACTAACCAAACACTTCTGACCTCCATGTGATAAATGGAGCATTGCATAACAGCAATGTTTATGTTAAACTCACCATGTCCGCTTGTTGTCAAAAAAAAGCACCAGGTAAAGTTTCTCATTCATCTCCTCCTGCCGCTGCTCCCCCAGACACAGGACATCTTTGGGTGGGACGGGGATCGGCACCCCATTGTGCAGCAGGCCCTCCTCAGGCATCTCGGGGTCAATGATCTGAAACAAACACAGCCCAGCAGGGAATTTAAACTACACCCTGAGCTGAACGCTCATATTAAATAGTGATATTAAGTCAGATCAGCAATTACCAGAGCAGGATATGAGGGATATCCCCGACACTTGGCCCAAACCAGGTCCAGTGGTTCCAGCTCCATCTCATCCTCTGATGTTTGACTACTATTGCCTGTCAAACAACAGTGACACTCAAATTAGTTCAGCGACTAAATAAATAATCAGGACATAAATGCAACTTAGCTTCAAGAGAACTTGGGATATAGGAGGGAAAAAAGTACCGGTGTAATCCGAGTCTCCGTTGATGATCTCCAGAAAGGGGACTTTAGAAAGAGCCGGTTTCCCAAGGCTACGTTTGGGTGGTGAGTTGCTGTAATACAATACATTATATTGTAATTTTATTATCAGTTGTTAGCAAAACAAACCACAAAGAACACCAGACACACAATGTCTTACATTTCTTTGTGGAGAACTGGGCAAGACCTAAACTCCAAGTCGGATCTGCTATCTTTGTGCGTGTTAAAGCCGTTGGTCAATCCTGAAAGTAAGAGCGAGAGAAATCAGAACAGCAGCAGATAAGAGCCAAAGGAGCAGGAGGGGAAGTCAGAAAAGATGACATATAAGGAGCACTTATGTCTGCTCTTGTCTCAGTTATATTGAAATCCATTAGACAATACAGGGCTAACTGTCTGATCAATCAGGTAGACCTAGGAAAAAAAACAGATTCCTATGCTGTGATCAGTGCATTAGTAGCTAATAACAAATGTACAGTCAGCCCAATCCAGAAAATGTGATCCCTTCCAAGCGAGTCTTTAGGTGTCACTTCTCCTCTCTGAGCAGAACACTTTAAACTTAACGTCAGTAATCAAGCAAAGTTTCTCACCACTTTCCAGCGTGTGATTTGGTGTCTTCTCTGGCTCACTATCTGAACACATGTCTCGACTGGAGGTCCATAGTTCATTAAGGTTGGGGGGTCCTGGGCTCTTCTGTGGGGTTCTGCTTGGAGTGGTCAAAGGTGTGGAAGATGGGGTGCTGGCTGTGGAATTGAGTGCTGAAGAGTTGTTACTTGTATTCTCGTCTTGTGGTCCATTCCCATTCAGCACAGGATTGTCTCGCACTTTGAACAACTTAGCTCCATTTTTTGCCTTCTTAAACAGCACGGAGGTCCGTCGCCCGACTCCCCCCGTCGGGGGCCGTGAGGTGATGCCTAGCTCTGCCAGACCGTTGGTCACTGTCTGTCCTTCACTGTGCAAACTGGGACGTGGCGAAGTTGACCGCTCTTGTGCGCTAATGCAATGAATGTTCTCTGTGGTGCCGTTTGAGAGGTCACCGTCCATCTTAAGGCGTTTGCAGGAGTAGCTGGGGGACTGGGGCTCCCCTGTGATTGGCCGCAGAGTGGGAGGCTCAAGAGGTGTGTCCCCCTGACGTGGAGGAGGAGCCGGCCCTGTAGGTTCCAGTGTCGGGGGCGAAGCGGGTTTGAGGTCCTCTGAAAGGAGAGGAAACGAATGATATTCCAATTCACTCAGCATTGGTTTTAAATGAATCTCCATTTAGTATGTAGTGTGATGCGGTGGTGCAGTATTCACACAGGAAAATGGTGTCACTCTGTAATGATTTACACTTCATTCCAACACTCTAACCACAGTCCAGAGGGAATTGACAGATTCTCTAGATATGGAGGACCTTATCAAGACAAGTGAAAAAGTACTTTGCTCTCACAACTGTACACCATCAACATGGTAACATGGTAGTATCTTTCGTTCTTTACTCAAATAGCAGGAGTTCTCCTGCCATCTTCTATGGTGACACAAGACTGTTTGACTAGACTAGCCTTTAGTCAAAAGTGGGATGATATGGCATGACTGCATGTGGCCATGGAGAGTGGTGAGTCCATGAGAGTGATGTATAGAAGAGGTGCAGACATAGAGTTCACTGGGAGAGAGGATTTGTGAGGCAACCATGGCTAACGAGACTCTGTGGGCCCCTACTTACTAGACTGGAGACAGTGGGGTGGTTGGGGTTGGTGCGTGGGGGGGACCCTGGCTCAATTACCTGAGGACAATGTTCCGTTAGCTCATGTTCACAACTGGTCTCATTGAAAAAAAGTGGCTTTTTAAAGGTTCATGAATTGGCAATTTAATATTGCTGTAAGTCTCTCTCAGTGCCCACCTTTGTCTGAAGATGTGAGGCCGTTATCTGCCTTGGCGTCTTTGTCGTTGTCCTCCTCATCTTGCTCATCATCATCCTCTTCTTTGAGATGTCCATTGTGTAGGATGTGGCGGTGGGACTGGCCCTGCCTGCCCGTCCTGATGCTGTTGATTTCGCGACGAAGCAGGCGGATTCGTCGAGTTCGAGCACCGCTGCATCGCATCGATGTGACAAAGTCCAGCTTTTCCAGCAGCTCCTTCAGTTGTTCTTCCACTGTCATATGCAGCCGGTTCTCTGGATCCAACACGCTGTCAACTGAACACAGCAGGGAGTTTGGTTAGTGCCCAAACAGACACTTAGGTACAACATGATAATAGTACTTCAATGCTGACATTTCACAAAGATGACCAGCCAGGCTTGTTTTCTCAGAGATCTCAAAGGTTAAAAATTTCCCCTCTTTGCAGTGCTATTTCTATTTTATTCTGAATAATTATTTAGCATGGACACCACATATATTGTACATGATAGAATGAATACAAAACTCCTTTTCATCTGTAGTCCCTGGTCTATGATTTGCTTAAACATGAGTCAACTACAACTGAGTATAAAATGTGAGAAATACTAATTAAACCATCTCTTCCTCCAAACTCATATCCATCTCTATCAGTCGATGTATAAACTGTTGAAAAAAAATGAATAAACTGACTGTACCGGCAGCTTTTAAAGGAAAATATTTTCCTGCATGTTACTAAACCCATTATTTGATAATGTAAATTAATAAACACACCATTTAGTTTGTGTTTGGCTCACTTGCATGTCATATATTTTAGTATTGACTGGATTATTAAACGTCCAAAAGCTTAAAAATCAGACCAACTAACCAGAATGTAAAAAATACAAAATATCCTACTATGAAGAGTTGTTTCAGTTTTCACTGCCAGCACTACACTTCATCTTTCTGCCATTTTCTCTCTAAGAAACTCAGCCCAAGAGCTCTCTATTTTCCTGGAACCTCATCAACTACTCAGCAATTATAAGTACTATGAAGCTTAGCGAATATATTTCCAGGTTTTCAGCAAATGTATTTTAAGCCCAGCAACTTACTAAGCCTAGGAAGAAATAATGTTCAGTCAATAAGTTTAGCAAATGAATCTTATTAGCCTACTATTCCAGTTAGCACATAAAAACAGTTCAAGATTTAATAACACTATAAAGATGTTTACAAAAAAATAAACAAAAAACAATTACCGAACCTTTTTGCTTTCAGTTGTTTAGCCAGTTATCTGTCCACTTTTCATGTATTAAAGTAGATTGAACCATTCATATCTTCAACGTGATCAAAGTCGACTTTGATTGGATACTTTTCTGACTACCTTATTTTCCTATTATGAAATGCAGAAAAAAAAACAACAACTAACGGACTCTAAAGATATATTTGTACCTGGGATGTTTTCAGCTCTCGGGCATTACAAAATCTTTGGTTAAAACCCTGATAACTCCTCATTTCTGTTGTCAACTACACCTTCATTACTTAGATGCAGTACGTATTAATATTGCTGTTGTAGCAGTAGCATTTACTGTTATAAATTGGTTAACAGCCACAGTGTGTACACTGTATACACAGAATAGTGTGTACTCTCTACACAGTGTTCTCTTAGTAAGGTGTTACTGGTATTTAAGCATTAACATGTTACAAAACTAGAAAATCTGAATATACTGACAAAAAAACAACCTAATCCTTTGGCACAGAAGAAATAACAGACTGAACACACACAACAGCTTCCAAACCACTAAAGACAGACACAGTATGATCCTCTGACTCACCATCCTCCCAGGTGCAACTGTAAAAGTCTCTTTTCTGGGGTGACTCTGGAAAGTGCATGCCAGTATCTAGGTCTAGCCCAGTGTTGGTGGCTTGTCGCTGTGCATGTCGTAGTATGGCCCCTCCAAGGTCTCGAAGACGTAGTGCTGCTCGGTGAAAGACAGTGTCCTTGGCATTGTAAAGAAGGCAGTTTGACACCATCAGGTTGAAGTCGGCCTCCAGGTCAGCCACTGAGCGGTAGGAATGACTTTCTAGTTTAGAGCGCATAGTGGAAAAGTCCATAGGGTGGCTAATAAACTCAAGGTAATCGGGGACCTGAGGACAAGACAGCACGAACGTTATCATCAGAATGGATGCATGTTTTAAACTACAACAACATCTGCACTGTGCAAAAAAACAAACAAACAAAAACATGTAAATTCTTGTAAACTGTACTGTTACTGTTTTGTATAATTCTACTAAATTCTCAGACAATATGATACAAGAAATTGAACTATATGGGGAATGAGGAACACACTTCCTCTCACTTTCTGACACAATGTAAACTGTGTGCATGCGCATCTGTTATAATAAATGTCTGACCTCCTTGATGTCCACAGGCTGTGTAAAAATCTGGGCTGTGTCCTTCTCCTGTAGTTGGTCCAGAGTGGAGCGTAGCAGAGCCAACACTGGGGTCAACTGCATTTCCAGAGCTGCCTGGTGAACTTTGACCTGCAGTTGACAGAAGACATGTGATATTTACGCAGAAATTGCAAATCTAAAAAAGGTTAGGCTAGACAAACAGAGTGATCTGATTTAATGTTAACCAACCAAGAAAATGTTTATATATATATATATATATATATATATAAAAACAT
>NW_005187440.1:3569584-3588634 GCF_000239375.1 Pundamilia nyererei | reverse complement strand
GTGGGGGAACTTGCACAATCGGTGGCTGACTAAATACTTTTTTGCCCCACTGTATGAATAGCTTTCCTTTCGGCTCTGCCTCCCTATCAGTTTATAGCAGCCACCTGTTTATTATCATGTGGCAAAGACATGCCAACATACAATACACACGCTATAGGACAGGCCAAGAAAAAGCAGATTACCCAAACATAACAGAACTAAAGATTACACTGGAGAACTATTTAGGTAACTGCATTTTGAAGGTACTTCAGATCTTCGTTTTGCCAACATTTTTTTTTTTTTTTAATTCAAAATTTACACGATGAACTGACAGCGTTAAATATGAAGCATGTAAACCAGTGAGGGTGGTTCATCTTTGTAAGTTACCTGCTCTCGTTTGAGTTTCTCTCTCTTGCGGATGAGCTCCACTAGAAGTCTGGCTTTTTCAAGGTCGTGGCGAAGCTTCTGCCAATATCTCAGTGTGTCTCTTGCTGCAGAAATCTTCTCATCCACTTCAGGCTATAAAGTACAATTCATTTTAAAGCTTCTACAAACTATATTTAAACATATTAAACATCAAAACATATTTAAAGGCAAACAATGATTTTAGAAAAACAGCTACAGAGTGTTAAGGCTTCATTTCTGTGCTCTTACCTGTTCAGTATTCCTTTGGGACTGGATGTTAGAGTGCAAACGCCGAACCAGCGGCACACCGTTCCTCGACTGTCGTTTTAATAACCAGTATTTATAAAGCCTCTGCATGAACTGATTTTTCTTCTGCAGAATAATTCCTTTACAGATGATATTCAGCCTATATAACAGAAGGAAATGCAGTATTATGTTACTATCAATATGGCAAACATCAATTCAGGCTTCTCACTGTAGAACGTGTGAATTATGGTTATTTGAAATATCAACTAGATCAAAAAATCTCCAACAATTTGCTGCTTTTGATAAACTTTGTTTTATCAGATGTTCAAGCTAACTGCAGAAGACAATCTTATTTTGGGGAAAAAAGGGAAAAAAACAAAACAAAAAAAAAACAACCTAACCTGCTCGTCGGTATCTGAGGCACTGTCACTTGTGGTGATGCTGTGTGTTGGGATGTTGAGTCTGAATTCTTTTTCCCCTTCTTTTTATCCGTCTTGGCATCATCGTCAGACTTTCTGCCTTTTTTCGGTGTTGTCGGACCCTCAGTGTAGGCACTCCGTCCTCTGCTCGCCCTCCCTCTGCTGCCCACCACTCGTCCCTCACTCTCATCATCTGACCCAGTCTCTTGTCCTGGCGGAGAATGGGCCTCACAGAAAGCAGTCTTCTTAACCGAGAACATAGTCCCGTTAATGTTTGTTTCTCGCACAGGTTCTATCTTCATAAAGAGCCCAGCACGCTGAGCGCATGTAACATGAAATGCAGTGTAACAGTTGGCTTTATGACACTGAATAGATGCACCACGACCCTTCTGCTTACACAGGCAGCAAGTCAGTTTCCATCGTGCTGGGGGAATGTTATTAACTCCTTCCACTGGTTCCAGAAATACTGTGTTAGCAAAGCAGACCTCGGGGATCCATATAGCACAGACTACATGTGCCCAGCGGCCATCACTCGTTTGCTTGAATGCGCCGCCACGGTTTGGACACAGAACACAGTCAACAGGTTTCTGAGGGGACTGAAGGCAGCAGCGGCATAGCCACTGACCCTCAGGGATGTAGGGCACTCCGTAACATTCCTGGTGCACAGCCAGGTTGCAGGAGTCACAGAAGAGGATGACGTTGCTGTTGAGGCACTCGTCATCCAGGCACACGCAGCAGAAGGCATCATCATCAATAGTGCTTTGAGAAGGCGCTCGGCTTCGGGCTTCCAGATATGCCTCCTCCTCCAATCGGTCCACCAGCCGCTCAAACGTTTCTGCTGAGACAGTTGAGCAACCCTCTGATGTCCGATCAGCGTTGACCATCTCCAGCCAGGCAGTGTCCTCTTCGTCCATGTCATATTCTGCCTCAGTTTCCTCCTCAGCTGAGGTTTCAATATAACGATAATATGCTGCTGGCAGAGGAGGGGCCTCAACTGGCGTAAAGGTTTCCAGCACTCGAAACTTAGGTTCAGGAAGGGTCATGTGATGATACTGTGATTTGTTTAGCTTTTCCGGTGATGGCGGATGAGAATTGGGGCAACTGTTCTTGGAGGATGGTGGCGACTTATTAGAGGAACATTTGGGGTCTTTCCTGCGGCTTCGTGGTGTGACAGGTTTGCGGGCTGTTTGGGCACTGCTGGTGGGAGGTGATGACTGCTCACTGTTCTCCTTGTTGCTGTTACACTCACTAATGTCCTGAGCCATCATCTCATCTTCAGTAATGACTTCCAAAGGCTCCAGAATAGAAATTCGGTGAAGCCTACCTTCTAGTTCCACTTCAACCACCTTCTGGGCCTGGGCATATGTCAACGTTTCTCTGCTTGGAGAAGCTTTTAGGCTGTAGGGGGATGGTGATCGTTGACGGGCCCCCCCACGCCCGCCAAATGTCCCATTTGACTTTCTCACATCTCCACCTCCTCCGGCCACTTGGCCTTTTCGACGTGGCTTCCTCATAGGCCACCAATCACACTTTTCCTCCTGTTGGTTAGAAAAGGAAATAAAATAAGAACACTAACTATAAAAAACAGCCAACATAAAAACAAATTTCTATTAGCATTTAGGGATGCAACATTCAAATACGACACCAGCGTTCTCACTCAGAAGAAATATATATCATAAGCTCAATTCCCAATGCCAATCCCAATCATAACATTTCTTATTATTATGAGTCTATGCTGTACTAGCTGTCATTACCCATTTTCTACCTATACTTATGTTCTGCTGTCTCAATACTTCACTAATGCCCAAGTGGCTAAAGTTCTTTCCATATTAACTCATTGAAATAGTCCTTCGACGTACATTACATAATACTGTGGTGATATTAGGCTGTAGCACCTGTGGTAAAAACAGTCCGTCATATCTAAACTCAAAACTCTTAGTCACCTACAAAAGCTAACAAAAGCTAACAGAACAAACCACTGTAATGACTACGTTAGCTGCCGAGCAGCAGACTTTACTGACAAAACACACATGGCCAGTAAAATCTTGTGTAGATTATTCTCGACTATATGTTAATAACTGCTGGCATCTGCTATCACGGCTTGACCCAACACAGCGGTCAAATCCAATCAGCTTTCGGGAAAGCTTAAATGATCCGACTCAGAGCCAATCAGATTCAAGGATCCTAGAGCCTCAACAGAGCGGTGTCCTTATTTCAGGAGTAAAAATGTCAGCCATATTTACAGTTTTAAAAACACTGTCCAAAGATTTTCTACTGTTTAATTTTTAACAGTTGTTGATTTTGTACGATTGATGCAGTGGGTTTCATTTCATCGTGTCGGTATAAGAACAACAGCGTAATGTAACGGCACTAACATGAAAGTGCCGAGAGTCTATAAGCAGGCTAGCCTGCTAACTTTATAAGCTGGGTAGTACTAACGTTAGCTTGTCTGATATTTTTAAACATTGACAAGGTGCATGACACAAAAAATCCTTACTAGCTAAAACTTTTAAGCCTGTCAATGATCACAAAAGGGTAGTAAAATGGCAAATGTATGCCATCTTACCAATTATGGCAACTGACTGACAGGAGTAACTCGACAGCCCCGGTGGGTTGAAGCCGCTTTTGCTGTAATGGTTGCCTAGCCAGGCGGCTTACTTGCTATACTCCCCAAGCTAATAGCTACCGTTAGCAATCCACAGTTTGCTGGTATAGCCGGTATATTTCGCTATTTTTCAGCGCTTCCGTTTCTTCACAGCACGGCACTTGGAAGGCACGCAGTCAATCCCAACGGCTCACTGAGAACAAAAGTAATATATCTACATTAAAATATGAGAAAGCCCTACTGTCGGCCCAATTTTAAGAGAAGGAGGAATACTAGCCTCCTTCGGCTAGTTGGCTAGCAATTTGGAGCCCAGAGTAAGCTAAACCGACATCACCCAACATAATAAGACTTCCGGTTAGATTTCAAAATAATGTCCAAGATTGAACGAGTGCATTTTCTTCTGCCACAAACACGACTCTGAATAACACCTACTTATGTCATCTACCCTTTTCCCCATCTAACATGTCCTTTTAAGAGTATTTCACTGCATTGCAATCTAAGGAAAAATAGTAGTATCTGGGGTTGGGATACTCTTTCTCATGCTTGTACTTACAATGCTTATTGCTTTATTTATGCGTTATCTGATTTAGATGTACCACATGCCATTTGTAGAGCTTGTCTGATATAAAAGTCGGAATATCGCATTCCAACGCGATTACATTTATTTATTTTGAGAGAGAACTGTCTCGCTTCCTTTTTCGAGCAACCTGTGGGCTACCTTGACAACAGTCAAACGAGACAAGTTTAGCCATCCCCCCTGACGTCACTAGACCACGATTTTCGCGCGCGAGATCACAGGGTCAGTGAAAAGTGTAGTTTTTCATTTAAACCCGAGTATCAACAATATTTGGACGATTTACTAACGTACATGTGTCCAGTCACTTTGGATATACAAAGCATGTGCACAGAGGTGCGCCATCATTAATTACTGTCAAGAACGTGTTTTAAAATACATATTTATCTTGCATTGTGAAACAATATTCATAATACATGAATACACATACAGTCTCTTAATGTACCAACCCTGTCCAGTGTATATTCAAGCAATGTCACAGATGATTCAACTCAGCTGCCTCCTGTGCAAATGAGAAAGGCCACATCATGTTGAATTTTTTAATTGGAAAACAACATTGCAGTAAATCTTACAAGAAAACTTGTAGCATTTAGTTACAATAAATCCACACCAAAATCCACTGACAGGAAATGTGTAACACTATGAACAAGCTACATTTAGGAAACAGTTGCACATTACGTAAAAAAGGGGATGATACAGTTTTACTCTTTTGAACACTGATTCAGGATATTAACTAATAATAATAATAATGGATTGGATTTATATAGCGCTTTATATTTATATAACTGAGTAAAAGATATATGATGAATCCAGGCTTAGAATATACAAGGGCACAATTGGTTGTATGCTTGTTGTTTGGGGCATCAGTAATTACATGACATTCATCAGATCATGGAGACATGGTCAGAGTGTTTTTCCTCTTGGAGTCCCGCCGTGGGAATGGCACAAAGCTTTTCACCTCCCTGAAACACAATCCTGTGTAAAAATAAAAAAATAAAAAGAGGGAACGGGGTGTCAACTTAAATCAAGTACATTATTTAAAATATATGATGGCATTATGTTCATTTATTAATATTAATCTTTTTATCTTTATTATCACCGCGTATAGTTAGAAAACAAAAAAACCCCCAATCCATAATGTATACATATATTTATTATTATTATTCTTTGCAAGCCATGTATTCATTGTATAAGACAAAAACCAACAACAGGCACTATTTTGCCAGGCACTATATTCCTGTGGCCCCCAAGAGCCACTGCATTAAAAATTGGTTAGCAAAAATGAGTTACAAACAAAAACACATACGTAACATAGACGTAATATCACCATTCGTTTTGAGATCAGCACACGGATTTGTAAAGATTTGAGTGTTATGAAAATAATTCCCAAAAGTTTTATATAGATGTTGATAATCCTGGTACCCAAGGCAGTCTACACAGTAAGTTTCATTCAGATTGTTTAACACATGTAGGAGGAGTTAGGGAGAAGACATAGAGACATGATTATCATAGTAAGATTTCCACTTACGCTTCCATTCATCTAGGGACAATGTGTCGTTGTCATGACTGTCATCATATGGCAGTGGTTTGGGGAAATCATCGGGGTCCCGCAAGTTGTCAAAATATGGGTGCTCTAGAGCTAGTTCCGCTGTGGGCCTCTCATCTCCATCCAGAACAAGCATCTTCTCCAGCAGATCAACGCCTACAAAAGGTCAGCAGTGTGGAATAATGCACCAGTTTACTACGATACAAAAACCATGAAACTGAAAAAGTAAGTGAATATTTATCACTTAGCAGGCCAGAAAATGGAAAAGCTTTCATTAACAGGGTATCATGAATGACTTTTCGAATTATAGCCATACAAAGAAGAAAAACACCAAAGAAAGAAACAAAAAGTGTGATTTAAAAAAAGAATAAAAATGTGGGGAAAAAAAGGTGCATCTCACCATGTGCACTAGCTCTGGGAAACAACATTGAGAAGTCTTTTCGGGGATATCGAGGAAGGCCCTTGACATAATTTCTGGCCTGTTTTAAGATATCAAACACAAATACCCAGACACAGAATATTTTTTATTCAATCTTTAAGTATGGCAACAATGATTTAGTTTAACTGTGATTACAAAATGAAATAATAAAAAAGGTCTTCATTTATCAAAGACAGGCTGATTGTTTCATGTTGTTATTTTGTAAAACTGAATAGTTTGTTATTAACCTTGCAAAAATGAAATAAATCCAAAGATAGAACTATATTTGATTTCATACTCATATACAGCTACATAGTCCTTGTGCAAATATGACTTCCAAAGATGGAACTGTATATTCAATTCGTCACTTGTGCATGTGAGCCATCTTGTTAGCATTGTGCTGAAACAAGTCTAAGGCCATTTATAAAATCCTATAGAGTTGCAAAACAGGACTTTCCAAAAGCCTTAACTTCCTTCCTATTAATGCATCCTACTATAGGCTTTTATTAATGCCCTGACTGTTCCTCTAGTGCCACCCTCAGGACAATTTCTAGATTTTAACTACTCACATCTGGTAAAGAAAAAAAGGACATGAGAGTCTGGCAAAATTTCCCGTATGTCACTGTAGGTTGCAGTATGCTGTACATTTCTACCTCAGAGGGCTGTCGGTGGAACTTTCACTTTGTATGCTAATTTCATGGGTTTCAGTTTAGGATCTAGTGCACCACAGCTCAAATGCTTTCTGAGATATGATGCTTTTTTAATGCTCACTCTGAGAGAAATCACTTATAAAAAAATGTTTAACATTAAAGGCAATGGACATTTGTAAAAATTTTCTGTGCAGATAGTACTCCTAGTGCATAACTGCATATTTATGACTGTTCTTCCTACCTCTGGAGTGTCCAGCTTTTGGATGAACTCTGGCCCGGGCACACCAGTTACTTTCATGATCTGAGTCAGCTGGTCCATGTCTTATAGCAAACAGATTAGAATCAAGGATTTTTACTCTTACATTCGTGGTTCAGTGAGCAGAACATAGAGATATGAAGCAGGCATGCAAAACAGAATAATAAAGGAAAAAGACATCACAGAAAGACCTGTGATGTCTTTATTTCCTAGCAGAGCTATAAATCAGTTCGTTGCATCAGAAGCAAAATAAGAACATAAAAGAGAAATATAACAAACGCAGGAGCATTTATAACAAGGTAGGGGGAAAAAAATTGACTCGGGAAATATGCCGCTTTTGCTCTGTATTAATATACTGTAACTGCCTCTTGTGCTTGATTTTGTGTCTTTATAGAGCTTGTCATCAAGCACCTTTCCATCTCCTATATTATTACAGTGGTTTAATAAAGCGATATTAAAGCTTTAAAGGGATTTCACAAAGTGTGCTTGATACCTTTCTCTTTGCATACTGACATTCATTATTCAACTTATTATTTATCACACAGGCTGGTAAAGTTTAGTAAATGGACCAAGCTGAAGAAAAGATACAATCTTTTCCTTTGAAGAGGGTCTTTCCATTGATCATTTCTGCCATTATGCAGCCCACAGACCAGATGTCCACTACAAGAAACACCAAAGGAAAGTAACATTAGTGAGAAATCATGAAGAATACATAACACCAAGAGGGTTATAAGTTTAGCTGAGTGCAGCAGGAATGAGGAAGGTGGCATTTATATGCCAGAGCACAGTTCCTATTCACAGCAGAGAGCTGAATATGTTGTGTGCTTTGAAAGGGGGAATATTCAGTGAGTAATACTATCCTAAACTTGTCAGAGCTGCTTTCGCAGCTACACTCCACTCTGTGGATGCTATGTACAAAATGAAAAACCCCTATCTCCTAAAGGAACATAAATCCTGGGTTTGCAGTGACAGTTCTGTCATTGAGTCTCAGCTCTGTCAGACCATCTGTGTCAACAGATTAAGAGGAGAAAAAAACCCCCAAACATTTCTTTTTTCTCAAGATGACATCCATGCAACTTCAAATATTTGTCAGGAACTAGGAACAGGATTACAAAAGTTGCTGACCCTTGAAGAACCATACATGCAACAATGAAAGCTGGAGTGTCGAGACGTTTTCACGTAACAAACAACAAATGGTCACAGCACCAAGAGGTCAACTCTAGACGACAGAGAGAACGGTGGGAAAGAATATGTAACAGCTACAATTGTCTTGCCAGTCTGAGTGTAGTGCATCCAGTTCAGAATGACCTCAGGCGCCCGGTACCAACGGGTCACCACGTAGCCTGTCATTTCAGCATCAGTACTGCGAGCCAGCCCAAAGTCCAGGATCTGTATCAGCAGCAATGAAACGGATGACAATCTCAAACATGTACTTAGTGTCTCACAGGCTGTTTACTTTTAATGAAACACATAAAATATTGCATACATATATATGGCAATCTCATATAAACAATAACAAATGATTCTATCGTTTCAGGATTATTTCGAGTAGGTTTGCACAACTGTATGTAAATGAACTTCTTCTTCTACCTCCTGTATATTGTTAATTACATCGACTGCTGAGTCCTACTGTGTCTGCTGCCGGTGCTGCCCTATCATCTCACTGCTTCTCATATGCAGTAATGCAGAAAGTACATACCTTTAGTTCACAGTCTTGATTAACAGCCAAGTTTCCAGGCTTAAGATCCTGTTAGAGAAAATGAGTCGAATGACGGTTACTTAGTCCAAATGGTAATTAAGAAGAAATTACAGTGATTGGACCACAGGCGCTTACTAGAGCCAGTAAGAGCTTTAGTGCACGTGCTTCCTGTGGTCTCACATGGCTCAGCTGAACTCAAACACAAGAATGTTGTGGGGACTTAAAACAAGGACTTCAATATCGTGACTCAACTTCAAGATGACTATAAGACACACTGCCTCAACTCTGCAGTTAGTGCTGCAACATAAGGTGTGAGAAGTGTATCACTGTCAGTAGGTGTTGATAAAAATTTATCTGCTTTAAGCGTTATAGGAGTAACAGCCGGGTAACACTTCACAGTGTAGTGATTTGCACATTTGTCTAACAAGCCAAAGATCCCTGGTTTGAACTCAGGAGTGGACACACATCCCTCTGGGGCTGTGTCACGAAGAAAATAAAAATCTGCCGCACCAAACATGGGGAGCTACTTGCTTTAGCAACCCAGTCTGAATAAGGAAGCCAAAAGTGGCTCTTACTTTACCGACAGGTCTTTGACGCCTTGGAACTGGAGTTAAAGGGTGTGACCTAACAGCTCCAGACATGCACACGCATTAGAGGAGTTAAGTCATCCTACCTGTTTGGGCACGCTTTCATCTGACTGCTTAACAAATGAATTACAAAATATATTTCCAAAGAACATGAGGAATACCAAATCTGCAATCTGAGTCATAACATTGTGCGGTACAAAATCCTGCACAGATTACAGTCTGAGTCTGAGGAAATCAGGTCGGAGAAGTGAGTCACTTCCTCCGACCTGAGGAAGTCGCCTATTTCTCGCTACAGATTATTGATCGGAAATTTTTCATTTTTTTATTTTGTGCAGTGCTTTGTTTATTGTGTTACACTGGTGAAGCACATTGTGATACAGATTTTTAACAGTGCTATATAGATAAAGTTATCATTATTATTATTGACAATAACCTGAAAAAGTCAACTTATCATAAAACAGGAAAAAAGGTACTCCCAAAACAGCTCAGCTTCCTGTAATGGGACAATGAGTTGTACTTACCCTGTGGATAATCCCAGCCTTATGAATGTACTGCAAAGGAATAAACAGAGCAGGAACACTTTAGTTTACGTTGTCAGTTTTTACCAGGCCTAGTTAGGCTAAATTCAAAGTAAAGTTTTATTAGAGGAGTTTGATGAATAACTGTTTGGCCACACAGCAAATACCTTTTAATTAATAACTAGGTTTGTTAATAATTATATCCATTGCATTGTGTGTTTCATTGACTAATTTAAAGCAAAAAAGGCTAACTCTCCTGTAATTTCTCTGTAAGTATGTGCTACATGATACATACAGTCATGTAAATCCTAATCATGAAATATTTATGATAATTATTAATAATCTGTTATTATATCTTTTATTATTAATAAATAGCAAAACATGTGATTGCAGTCTTTCAGCTTTAATCCAAAGGGTTTGAAAGAAGTGTTGCATTAACTGTTTAGGAATTAAAGCATTGTTTATACACAGTCCTCCATATTCTGAGGCTCTAACCAAATTGACAGTTGAATCATAAGCAACTTTATCCCAGGTGAGGCTTGAAATAACATGTGACATTGATTTAGTTGAATTTGTATTTCACAGCTTTTCACTCTCATTTTAAACACGATAGCCCAAGTGACAGAGGCCAACATGAGGCTGAAAACAGCTTCACAACATTGAGCCAAGTCAAGAAAACTTGTGAGAAATCAGCTGTATCATTTTTTAAAAGTGGATAATCAAGAAAATCCCTCATGATTGGAAATACAGAGATTTTGCAACAAATTGTACACCACTAGACTTAAGAACATTTGTGTCAGGTTACACTTTGCCAGAAAACATATAGAGCCTGTAAAAATTCTGGACAAACATTTTTTGGGTCAGAATGACACACCTATCAGGACAGATTCCACTCATACATTTCTGTATTGTATACACTACAGTTCTCTAAGATACTGGAAAAACTCTTCATAAAAAGATTTGACAGTTTTGTGGAAAAATATGAATTAATGACAGATAGTCAGTATGGGTTCACAAGCAACCGATCAACAGCTTTGGCACTGATAGATTTAATGGAAAAGATAATGGAATGTATGGATAATAAGAGGCATTTGATACTGTTAATCATGAAATTCTATTAAAAAAAACTGGAAAAGTACGGGTTTAGGGGAGTGGTTTTGGACTGGTTAAAAAGCTATGTAGGGAATAGGCAACAATATGTACAAATAAATGAATATAAATCTAATTTGATGGATATAGCTTGTGGAGTACCTCAAGGTTCAGTACTGGGTCCAAAAATGTTTATTATGTACTTAAATGATATCTGCAGAGTATCGGAGATTTTAAAGTTTGTAATATTTGCAGATGACACAAATATACTGTGTTCAGGTGTGGAATTGCCACAGGTTTTGGAGATGATCACACAGGAATTAACGATATTAAAGAAGTGGTTTGATATAAATAAATTATCATTGAATCTAGATAAATCCAAATTTATGTTGTTTGGAAACCAAAAGAAAAACATCAAAGTAGAAATATGTGTTGACAATGTATATTTAGAAAGATTAAATGAAATAAAATTTCTTGGGGTGATCATTGACCACAAGCTCTGTTGGAAGCCACACATTACTTATGTTCGGGGGAAACTGGCATGGGGCATTGCCGTCCTGGGGAAAGCAAAGCATATGTTGGATCAAAAAGCACTGCACATTTTATACTGTGCTTTACTACTGCCATATATGAGCTACTGTGTAGAGGTCTGGGGAAACACATACAAAAGTAACACACAAAAAATAACTATAATACAGAAAAGGTTAGATTAATAAATAATGTGGGGTACAGGGACCATACAAATGCACTCTTTGTCAAAATGCAAGCTATTAAATTCCAAGACTTGGTGAAGCTTAAAACAGCGCAAATAATATATAAAGTAAGAAAATAAATTGCTTCCAAAAGAAATCTGCAAATTGTTCATAGAAAGAGAAGGTGGGTATAACTTAAGAGGGAAATAATATAAAAACCTAATTTTAAATAAGTATAAGAATGAAGAAAACGGGGTTAACCCAGGACGGTAATGTTGCTGGTAAATGGTGTTGTGGTTCTTTTTTAGTTTTTTTGTTTTGGTTTGTTTGTTTTTCCATAACTTGTGTATCTGCAAATATACACATTCTGTATTTTTCATATGAAAGAAACTATACTGTGGTGGGGCTTGCTAATTTTCTTGTTTTTGATTTATGTATGTTTTGTTTTGTTTTGCTTTACTTTTGTTTCACATGTTGTCTGTTTAATTTAAGACTAAAATAAAAAAAATTAAAAAAAATTAAATGAATGAGAGGTAAAACTTGAGGGGGTAGGGACAAATAAGTAAATACTTCTGCCTACTCCTTTTCAAACAATAATGGAATGATATTTTGTAATGATTGTGAAGGCACATGTTTGAAATGTTTGAAATAAAAATGAACTGAACTGAATTATTAATGCCATTTCCACTTTTGCACAATCCCAATCTTTTGTCATTTAACTTTGCTTTATCTTAACTTTTTATTTCCCTTTTTTAAATTACTGTTGTAAATATATTTTTTTGGCACTACCTCAAATTATAGGGTATTCACTCTGGGCCTGTGGTACTTTTATTTTTAACAATGTTGTTTTTTTTAATTGTAGAATATAATATTTTTAGTCTTCATCCTGCAGCTGTATCATAGTAATTTCCCTTGTGAAATTGACAGAGTATGCATCAATCTGTCTGTCCTTCTGTCTGTCTGCCACTGAAACTGGACCATTAGTGATTATTGATGATGTGTCTGCTGATAGAAACAACAGGATGAATTCTGAAGTGTACAGGGCTATGTTCTCTGCTCTGATTCAGCCAAACTCTGCTGAACTAATCAGACAAATGGGAGTTTCTTAAGGCAAAGAATGTAGACATCTAAGTCAGTCACCTAATATCAACCCAACACAGCAGGCTTTTTTTAAAGTTATTGAATATAAATAGGAAGACCCCATAAACCAATTAGCAACTGAAGATGAAGGTGAGGTGGTGGTGCCATAGTGGTGTTGTACATAAACCTCATAGGCTAACTACAAAAAAACGCGTCTTTGTCCAATAAATTTTGGAACAACATATACAACAGTATTATTCTGACATGACTCTGTTAAACAGTTACATTGGAATATAAATATAGTTCATTTCTGAAGTTTGGTAGAGATCATCTTTGGCTCACCCTGAGTCCACAAAGCATCTGGTAGACAAGAAACTGGACTTTGTCTTCTGAGAGTTGACCCCGCACCTTTGACAGGTCAGTAAACATGTAAGGCATTACCAGGTAGCTGGGGGGGGAAAAAGAGGAAGAGAGGTGCAGTGAGACAACCCTGAGGCAGAGAGTAAAGTAATTACCTCAGCCTAACAGTCCAAACATGATATACGACACTGCCTTAGCAAGTCATCCTACTCTTAACTTCCACACCCTGTCTGTGCTGTAATCTGTCCTGTCTCCCTTTGACCAAGGAGCTTGGTGGACTTGCGTATGTTTACATAACTTCCAAATAAAATATTCTTCCACCTTTTTTAGAGTCTCCTCATGTGATGCAGCAGCAGCTTAAATCTTAGCTGTGCATGTGAGAAAGCAAATGTCTCCATTAAAATTAAACTACCATAACAATTATAGGTTGTTCATTTCTTGGTAAATGAGCAAACTTACAAATTCAGTAGGGAATCAAATAATTATTACCCCCCACTGAATAATACATGACAATTAAAGGACAATATGTCCTCTTTAAGGTAGACAGAAAGTGTGCTTTCAGTGTGGGAAAGGCTCTTTCACAGGCATGCTCACATGTTTCCTGGAAAGTGAAAGAAGAATTAAGTTGTCATATTTTTCTTTAACGTTACAAGTAGATGTCGCAACATGTCTCACAGAGTAATCTTATATGATCCTGACTATAAAATCTTTCCCTAATCACTCTAAACTAGAAAAACCCCACAGATTTTTTTCTGCAAGTACTCCATTCCTCCAAGAGTTTTAGTGTCGAGTGCTTAAAGAGAAAAAACAGATCTCTGACAGCATGTGCACCATGTTAATGTGGCGACTGTGGCAGGAGGCAGAGTAGAGCATCCACCAATTAGAAGGTTGGTGTTTTGATTCCCGCCTTCTCCAGTCTGTATGTTGATGTATCCTTGGGCAAGATACTGAACCCCCAATTACCCCTGATGGAGCCACTGCAATTTGAGTGTGTGCGGAAATGTTAGAAAAGAGCTTAGGGATATGACTGGTATCAAACAGCTCCATCCAAGGAGAAATACCACCATCAACTTCCGTCTCTATGTGGGACCAGATGGGTTTAACTGGTGCAGTAGGTAACCAAGCTCTAAGTTGTTTCACGTTCATCACCCAATATTACCATTGGAAATTAGGCAATGAAAAACCTTGTTTTGCACTCGCTTGAAGTTTCTTAATACTTAAACGATGCAGTGAGCTACCCCAAAGAAACTGCCAGATCAAAAAGTCTAGATCTTTGAAATACTTATCTGGAATGTGTAATGGAATATTAGATAAAATATCATGGGTGCAGTCATCATCTTAATACAACTAATTTGGTAGGGTAAGGAGATTTGGTATCTCACCAAAACTGTCCAAACTTGGTATAACCACAGAACTTTCTGATGGAGATTTTCGCAGTTATACAAAAAGATGGATTATTTTGGCTCTTACTACGGCCAAACGGGTCCTGCTAAGGCATTGGCGGAAAAAGAACCCCCCCTTCCTATGAAGAGTGGCTAATGACAATGGCTAAGTTGGCGTCTTACGAAAAAGTGACTTATGGTTTATTAGACAAATTGCATCAATATGATTGTATTTGGTCCCCCTTTACAAGCTGGCTTTCTGTAACTTGAAGAACAGAGGAGTAATGACAGAGTGGTGGTGTGGGGATTGGTGTGTGAAGAAAGAATAGGATAACTTCCCTTTGTTTTGGTTTTGGTTTTGTTTTTTGTTGTTGTTGTTGTTTTTTAAACTATTTATTTATGTATTTATCCTTAAGTTCTGTTATTGAAGTTTAAAATGAAATAAATAAAAATTGTTGATGATAAAAAAAGAGCTCAGGGATAGAAAAAAGTGCTTTTATAAATGTGTGTGTGTGTGTGTGTGTGTGTGTGTGTGTGTGTGTGTGTGTGTGTGTGTGTGTGTGTGTGTGTGACTGAGGCTTTAGTAGTAAAAAGTGCTTTGAATTCTTAATTAGACTAGAAAAGTGCTGCATAAGCACCAGTCCATTTGGACCTGCAGATCATTTAAAGTGTTGTCTGCCTTTCCCCGAGCGGTTTGCTAATAAGATGAAGAATACTCACAAGTCCTGGAAGTCATCCAGGCTTAGGGCAGGTGTAAACACATCGATAAGTCCTATCACCTAGTTGGAATGAAAGAAGCAGGTGACAAATACTAAAACATACAAGCAATGGCTCATTTACAGAATATTACTGCATCACAGTGCTGTTACAATGCAAAAAACACAACTTCCTAAAAGCGACTGAGTATGCATAGTGTATAGTCTACTCACATTTTCATGTTTCATGTGTTTGAGCAGTCGGAGCTCTCGGTAGGCCCTCTTAGCAAAGATCTCTGACTGGAAAGGCCTGTGGAGCTTTTTAATGGCCACCTTTTCTTTATTCTTCTCATTTAGTGCTGAGCTGTTGGGAATGATAATGTAACAAGTCATTAGCTGGCTGCTGTTGCTTGGACCTTTTAGTCTCACTATAATGTTCACCATTTGAAAACGACTGAATAGTCTATTTTTGGGGTTTCAGTCACACTTAGAGGCCGTGCATGAAACACAAAGCAAAAGCATAGATGATGTGAGATCGAGATACTGTATGTGGGACTCGTTCTCTAAATGTGTGGTGGTCTGTGGTTTACAGAGTTATCAATATGTGAATGTTTGGCAGCTCTTGACGTGCATGTTTACAGGGCACCAAATCGTAGGAGGACAGGCTTGTTAGGCTATTTGGAGCCGCATCCACCAACACACACTGCACACTTCACTGTGTGCTGTGAACAACACTGATGCAGTAATGTCAAATATTGCAGCCGGCTTTACATGAAACAGCTAATGCATGCCAAGCAAATAGCTACAATAAAAAAAATTAAAAAAAACATGAAACTGCAGGCTGTGCTTCTGTTTGTTATTTCCTTTCCCTCCTCCATTTACAGGTAGGTTCAGATAATGTTCACGGTGTTCATGAGATGCTGCTTCTTTTAAAGGTCGACCAGTTTGAGCTTTTTAACAGATCATAACTCCCACACTATTATGCTTAAAGCCTAGTCAGCATGCCTGAACACTGCTGCTGTGACAACAGGAGCTTTGAGGTCAGTAAAGAGTTTTTTCGCCGTTTATCTAGGTTCTCAAAATTTTACCTACTAAGATTTATCCGTTAATTCAGTTCATTTCAATTGTATGTATATAGTGCCAAATCACAACAACTGTCACCTCAAGGCCCTTTAAATTTAGTCTAATTTAAACTAAGTGCTGTCATAATTTATGAGTTTATATTTTTAGTCAAAATAAGTTAGAACAACTGTGTGGTAAAGTTCATTAGGAAGGCACATTTGACAGTGAAGAAAATCAGTGATTTCAACAATAACGTAAGGGTTAATGTACACAATAATGGATAAAAGGCAAAAGGCTGGCTTTTTTCTTCAAATATATTGACCTTTGGTTATTCTTAAGAGCACTTACGTGACAGCAATATGAAACGTAGCAATGGCCTTGTGTGTTTGACAGCTGCCACTGTTCCAGCATTTGCCATTTTATCCCTCATGACATATTAATATAATAATAGGCTTTAGAGCTTTCTGAATAGCTCTTCTCAAATGGTTCTTTACAGTTATTAACATTTTATGAAGGCAGCTACATGACTAAACTTGAAGCATTCTAACTGTGCAAACAGAAATTATTTTAGAAACCCTAATCAGGGATTGTATGCATCCAGTTAGCCAAATAAAAACCAGGGAGGTTGTAAAAATGCAATGATAAGTGATGTTGGCTGTATCTAGTTTCCTTAATGGTTTGACACCCGATCCCCCATTTTTATGTAAGCCTGCAAAAATAATTGTATTGCTAAAAAAAATCAACAACAAAAAAAAGAACCCAAAACAAAAAAAGAGAAAACAAAACATTTAAATTGCTGCACGTTTTTACGTAAACAGTTATTCTGGTGTTTAACTGTATCCTGTATGTAACTGTATGATGCCATGAAAATGGAAAGTGGCCATCTTTAATACAGACTTTCAATCATAACTCCTACTCCTACTGCAGGTAAACATAAGACTGTAAGGTCCACATAACGGGCTGTGTGGTCGTCGTGCTATAATATGACACTAGGTGCTTACTTGCTACATGAGTTGACTGATTGTGCGACCACTCTATGTTAGACTGTACAGGATATAACGCAGGCCCACTACACACTGTGTGCAGCCAGTGTAGCTAACGTGAATGAGCCCCAAATGCGACACACACTTCTTGCAGTGCACAGTAAATGATAAATCACTCACCATACCGAGCCGTAAGCCCCGGTCCCTATCTGTTTCAGGTGCGTGTATTTCTCCTGGACTTCCCACACCGTGCTGTTAATTTCCTCACGGGTGAAATGTGCCCGAGTCTCCATGATGAAGAGGAGCAAGCAAAGCTACAAAAAACTTCTCCCTCCTCCCGTGTGCCTGTCACTTGCTCAGAAGGTAAAGCAAAACACTCACTGTTCAAGTACCAGCTATTACGCCTCACATCCCACTTCCGTTAACAGTTTTCAAAATAATTTCCAACCGTCGCTGCGTGGGAGGGATGCAAGAATAAAACAGGCAGCTGGACTGAATATATATAGAGCTCAATAAAAAAACAACAACAAAGAATTCAGCAGGGCTGCTAATTGTGATACAAGCAATCTACTCTATAAACCAGACTGTTAAATGTTCTTTTTAAGACTCAACTTTTATCTTACACTATTATATCTGATCATAGTTTATAATGAAGCTTTACTTTGAAAGCAAAAACCAACTTCCGGTGTAATCCTCTGACGCCTTTTACACTGCGCCCTCAGTACCAGTATGAGGCATCTGTTTGCAAGCAACTAGTTAGTCTGTACAAGCATAACCTGATGTAGGCGTTGCTTTGTAGAAGACTGTTTGATCAGAAAAAAATGAAACCTCCATCCAATGTGTGGAAACATAACTGAAAAACCTGCTAAAAACCACGAAATTAGCAGTGTAAAGAATCAGACGAGCGGACGGCTTGCTTGCTGAAACATGTCGACATGACTCGATGTACTCTCACCCACGCACAGTAGGTGTCATTTGTCATGAATAATTACTGTACGTTGCCAGAAGTTTGTGAATCATGACAGCCTACAGCAGGCCCCATTCACACATACAGGAATCGACGAAAACACGAAGCCTGGAGATTTTGACTTTCTATACAATATGTTGGTTTTGTAGCTTTAAAAATTCATAACCTGTTACTGCTATATGTACATTTTACATACATTTTAACTTAAAAAATAAAAATCTTTGTGCCCGATTTTCAGCACCTGTGATTTGACCTCTAAATCAATAAAGAAAATTTCAATAAATCAAAATTTTTTTAAAAGAACTGATGAGGGAAAGATATACTGAGAGACAAAGTATTAATAAAAAATTATTAATAAAGTGTTATTAAAACTACAGTTTTACAATCGCAGGAATAACCAAATGAGTGAGATAGATATAACACGGCAACACTAAAGCGGTCGCGCCAGAATGTCACGCTAAAAAGAAAGATTCTTTAAAATACAAGGGGGAGCAAGCGAGTCAGATACCACGGGCACAGAGAGGAAGCAGGTCTGATCAGAAACAGTTTATTACTAGGCCAGGGAGCACAAATAAAAACACCCTTAAAGTGTAAGTAATAAAAGGTTGTCAATCTACTAAAACAATTCTAAAACCCATAAAACTACCATTTTCTACATTCACTAAAACCCACCCTGCTATAATTATGCCACATGTTCATTATGGGTCCATCAGCAGGCCAGGAATTCCTTCTTTAGAGCAGAGTCCACGCCAGCCTCGTCTTCGGCAGACAAGAAAGAGCCTCCCATCTTCTTGTCCTTCCGCTGGCCCATCACTTCCCAGCCCGGCTTGCGTTCTGC
>NW_005187440.1:3565479-3568963 GCF_000239375.1 Pundamilia nyererei | reverse complement strand
GGATGAGTCAGTGAAGCCCTTCTGTTTTGGCTAGTCAAAAGGGATGATGTGACTGTTTTTAAGTGTTTCTGCTGCAGAGCACAAATTGATCATAATGTACCTGTGAGTGCTGAAAGGGTCATGAATCAATGCCGATGACTCAGCCATTTGGCCAGCTGTTAAACTTTCTTGCTTTCAAAAGCTACCCTGCAGCCTTTTTTTTTTGGCATAAATACAAACACCTAGAGCTTTAAGACCTAATCTTATCAGCCTCTGTTTAGTCATCTGACCTGCAAAGCAGACTAACATTAACAAGGTTAAAAACTGGACCTGATAGTTGTACTATATGAAAAGTATAAGGATTATTGAGATGATGACACGTCATCCTGAGAGGATTTTTTCTCAAGAAGATTATGTCTACAATTTCAACCATATGTGTGCTTCTCCACATTCAGTCATTAAACTGTACTGTGGTAAATTAAGGAAGTAAGACGTCTGTGAAACTAATGATGAGTCAGATCTCTGTCTCAGATGAAATTAAAAGTTCAGACAACCATTTTCATGACACAAATTCTAATTCTAAGTCTCCTGTAATAGAGGAGTGGAGGACACTCTTTTGACTTTACTAAATCTGATTCTTAAACATGTAGAGAGTAAAGGGACTTTTGCAAAACTTCTTTTCATCGATTTTTCTTCGGCTTTTAATACAATACAACCCCATATTTTAATTAAAAGACTTTTAGAACAGTTTGAAATCAGGAAAAACCTGGTGGGCTGGAGTTTAGATTTTTTAACTGACAGGTCACAAAGAGTGAGAATAAATGGGATTCTGTCTGACCCAGTGTTCTCCTCCACAAGTTCTCCTCAAGGGTGTGTCTTATCGCCCTTATTATTCATTCTCTATACAAACATGTGTCAGAGCAGATATGAAAACAGGGCCATCATTAAATATGCAGATGACTCTGTTATTGTCATCTTACTGAAAGAGGGTGAAACTAACCACGGTCCAGTCATTGATGACTTTGTTCAGTGGTGTGAGGAGTCTTATCTCCAGCTGAACATATCTAAAACAAAAGATATGGTTGTTGATTTTAGGAAACAACAAAATGGGCACGGAGTCACTTTAATTAAAGGTCAGAAAATAGAGCAAGTGCAATCATATAAATATCTTGGGACCATAATCAATGAAAAACTGAACTTTGATCAAAATTGCAAATCAGTTTGTAAAAAGGGTCACCAGCACCTTTAGTGCCTTAGGAAACGTGCTCATTTCCACATTGACCAAAAAATTTTAACTTTGTTTTATCGTTCTTTTATTGAGTCTGTTTTATCCTTTTGTTTGGTGGCATGGTTTGGTCAGACCTCTGTCACAGAGAAAAACTCTCTAAATCAGTTAGTGAGATGGTCCAGTCATCTGATAGGTGAGCCACAGTCTTGTTTAGCCTCCCTGTACTCCAAGCAGGTACAGAGGATGGCTTTATCAATCCTTAAAAATAGTTCCCATCCGCTAAGGGGTGAATTTCAGCTTCTTTCCTCAGGACGGAGGTTTCTATTTCCGAGATAGCTTTGTCCCCATTGCTCTCACTGAATTAAATAAGAACTGTTTTTGATTCGAAATATTAAATTACTATATATGTGCTGCAGGGAGGTTTATATCTTTATTAGGTATGTGTGTTTTTAAAGGGATGCTAAATGCTATCATTTTTTCTGTAAAGCAGATTTACCTTGCCTGTGGGTATAAATAAAGTTACCTTGACCTCCTGTAATGATCCTCCTGACACAACAAACAGCGCTTACCTCATCTGCAGGTTATACATATTGCAAAGTCATGCAGCAGGGTGCACTGAACTGGATCAGATCTGGCATATTGACACCCCTGAACTAGCTGATAAGTCATTTCATACAAAACCATATATGTGAGTCTCATGGAGGCACTGCATTACTCATTCTTTCATCTCTGAGTAGAAGGAGCACATTTTAGTTTTGACCATTTTCAGCTGCCCAGGCAGTATGTGGGAAACATTATTATACACTATATTACCAAAAGTATTTCCCCTTTTGCCTTCACACACATATAACTGAGATCCCAGTCTTATTCCATAGGGTTTAATATGATGTCATCCAACCCTTTGCAGCTACAACAGCTTCAACTCTCATTGGAAGGCTTTCCATAAGGTTTAGGAGTGTGCTTATGGGAATTTTTGACAATTCCTCCAGAAGGACATTTGTGAGGTCAGGCACTGATGATGGATGAGAAGGCCGGCCTTGAAGTGTATGCTCTAATTCAGCGGTCCCCAACCCCCGGGCCTCGGACTGGTACCAGTCCGTGAGTTGTTTGGTACCGGGCCGCGAGAGTTGAGGCTCAGGTGTGAAATGTATGGTTTTCAGGGTTTTTATCGGTTTTCAGTGTTATTTTGTTATCGTTTTTATCGTTAACTCGGTTTTCAAGGGTCTTTTCACGTGTGTTATGAATAAATCTTCTTTTTTTCTGTACCGGTACCAGTTTTATTTTGTTGTATTTATCCGCGACACCTTAAAGGCCGGTCCGTGAAAATATTCTCGGGCATAAACCGGTCCGTGGTGCAAAAAAGGTTGGGGCCGCTGCTCTAATTCATCCCAAAGGTTTTCTCTCAGGCTGAGTTTAGGACTGTGCAGGCCAGTCAGATTCTTCCACACCAAACTCACTCATCCATGTCTTTAAGGACCCTGCTTGTGTGCACTCGTGCACAGCCATGCTAGAACAGGAAGGAGCCATCCCCAAGTTGTTCCTACAAAGTTGGGAGCATGAAATTGCACAAAATATTTTCAGTTTCTTTCACTGGAAGTAAAGAGCTGAGCCCAACTTCTGAAAAACAACCCCACACCACCCTCCAGCAAAGTTTAAACTTGGCAAAATGCAGTAAGACAAGTACTGTTTTCATGGTAACTGCCAAACCCAGACTTGTCCATCACATTTTGAGATGAAGAAGCGTGACTCATCACTCCAGAGAACATGTCTCCACTTCTCTATATTGCGCTCGGCCATGGAAACCCATTCCATCAAGTTCTCTACACACTGTTCTTTAGCTAATCTAATGGCCACATGAAGTTTGGCGCAAACATAATGTGTCCTTCCACACCTTTGCTGATGACATTCAGATCTACCTCCCTCTGAGGTTAGACTGTAAGGACTCTCTGCAGCCGTTATTCTCCTGTTTGTCTGACATTAAGACTTGGATGGCTCTTAACTTTCTACATCTAAATGAAAGTAAAACTGAAGTCATTGTGTTTGGGCTTCCCCAACCTTTCCTTTGATTTTGTGGGACCCCTAACTTCTGAATGTACTTCCTCCATTAAGAGCCTCGGTGTTACTTTTGACAGTGCTTTTAAATTTGATAAATAAATCAGCTCCGTAGTCAAGGGATCTTTTTATCATCTACGGATTTTAACTAAAGTCAAGTCCTACCTGTGCAGGAACGATCTAGAAAGGGTGGTCCATGCTTTTATTACATCACGGCTGGACTAC
>NW_005187440.1:3562088-3564971 GCF_000239375.1 Pundamilia nyererei | reverse complement strand
TTGTACAGCACTTTGGTCAGCCTCGGTTGTTTTTAAATGTGCTTTATAAATAAACTTGACTTGACTTGACTTTGGAGGTCTGTACTGACTGAATCTGAAAAAAGTTGGCAACCTCTGTGCCACAGTATCTGTTGAGCCCGCTCTGTGTTGTAATGTGGTCTACCACTTTGTGCCACTTTTGAAATATTTAATAATGAGGACATTTCAAGACTGGACTTGTTGCATCCTATCATAATACCACGCTAGAGTTCACTGACATCCTGAGAGCAACCCATTCTTTCACAAATGCTTATAGAAGCAGTCTGCATGCCTAAGTGCTTAATTTTATACACCTGTGACCATGGAAGTGATTGAAACACTTGATTTCAATTGTTTGGATGGGTGAGTGAATATGTTTGACCATATAGTGTATGATACGTCCATTGTGAGATTATTACACTATTTTATGCCATGTTATACCTCTAATTAAAGCTTGTGAAATCATTATGTAGTTTTAGGTTGCATTATTCTCCTGACTTAGAAGAAGGTGATAACTATTACATTTATTAGAATGATTTGTATTACATTAGACTGCTGATTTATTGTGAATGAATGACATTGTTTTATGATGCATTATACTGCTGATTTGTAAGAAATACTGTTTTCAGAGAATCATGGCCTTATTTGTCTGATTAGAAAGAACAGAACATACTGCACAGGAAGCCAAGGTCATAACTTAGGCTCACTGAGAGAGAAAGAATGTGGATGTTTAGGTTTTATGACTTTGGAGGGGGGCTGAAGCTATAAGAGTTCTGGCGGACACCCTCCTGTCCATATCTCCCATCCAGATGGTAATGCTCAAAAGTGTTGTATGGAACAATGAGAATTGTATGGAATAAAGAGATTGTTGATTGAACATTTATGTTGTTCTTCCTTCAGCCCAAAGATCAAAGATTGGGATATTTAACACCATTAAACAGATGTAAGTGTTCAATGGATCAACATCGACTGACAGTAGGAAGAGCATTGCATGATGACAACTTGCATCAGGATGTAGCTAGCACCTAAATCTGGACCCACAATTATTACCCAGCATAACATTAATATGATGACAATGTAGGAGCATGAAGACAAAGGTGTCATGATCCTCTAGTCCTCCTGTGCCAACACACCTTCTATCTTTCTCTTCTATATCATTGTGTGTGTGTATGTGTGCATGTGAGTAATTCTGCTTCTGCGTTTCAATAAAGTGCGCACCTGGAGACAATCGAGTTGACACTCACCTGTGTGCAATCCTACGATCACTCACCTTCTAGTTAAGGCTGAAGATTTCTATGTCTTGCTTGTGTTTGCCGCTCTGTTGTACTTTTTAGTGAGGCAGATGTCCTGTTTCACTGGTATTCATGGATGCAGCTGAAAGTCAATAAACCTTTGAAAGTTTAGAACACATTTGAATGGTGACTATTAGTTTTAGTCATTAATTCATTAATTAGAATATGGTTGCTATGTCTATGCCTCATTTGAGGCTAATATACTATACTAGACTGCATAAATAATAGATTATTCTTACTTTAAGTTTATCCTCTAATGCAGTGGTTCCCAAACTCACGTCACGCTGTGCGCCACGTTATTGTTTACATGAGATGAATTGCAGAATGGCAGATAGAGACAAAATACTGTTAATCTGACTATCTTCTGTTTTTATGCGCTTACATTTACACACGCACCTACTGTCACTCCGTTTAGAAAGGCAGAGGCGTCACGGTGTGATTATTTTACGTATAGTTGTTTTTTTTCCTGTGTAATAATATTCAACATTGCTATCAAATCAAAAAATGCCTCTCTGTGCAAAATGGGCTTAAAAACATAAACAACTGTGGAATGCCGTTTTTCCGTGATTTCGACAGGGGGAACAAATCAGCCTGATATTATTTGTATCCCACTGTAACTTTACTGTAACTTTACTGAAGAGCTAACATCTCCAAAATGTCAGGAGTAGTTAGTCATTACAACAAGTGTTTGTGAACTAAAAATCAAGAATGTGGGATACTGTTTGTCTGTGATTTGGAGAGCCCAGTGCTGCTCCCGACAAAGGGAAAACCAATTCTGCAGGGGAGACCTACCTTGGCACTTGTGCAGGTGAAGCCAAAGGGAAGACATGCTTCACCATATTCTCTAGTCTTTGGAAGTTAGTTAGAAGGAAGTTACCGTAGTTTGGAAACATATTCAGCGATGCTTCATCTCCTGCTTTGCGTTTGCGTGGGCGTCCCGTTCATTATGCTAGCAGTGTCCAAGCGTTCTTTTTTCTTCTTTTTTTTTTTCCTTTTCATACCACGCCCCCCCCTGCAATGGCTCTGCGCACCCTCTAGGTGGTGGGCCCCACACTTTGGGAAGCGCTGCTCTAATGGCAATGCTTAAAAAGTGTTTACTACTCTGCTGAGTATACTGTGCCCTAAAACAACCCCCCTTTATCCTAGACATGAGTACATGAGCAGCACTTTGTCTCTCTGTCAATCAGAAAGCATTGTTCAGCTTCTCTGCTTGTTGTTCCCCTTGTCCTCTCGGTTCCCTAAGGCTTTCCTTTATCTGATCAATAGTTGTCCTGGGACCTCGCTCTTAACTGGCTGTCAGGCTTTATGCGCTCCAGGTGGCTCAATCTCTATGCTTCTTTCTTTCTTTTGTGTGACTGGTGTCCTTGGTATTTTGTGCAGAATGCAATCTTCATTTATACTCTTCATAGGAGTTCTTTCTACTTTGTCCTTAAAGAAATAACACTACCTTCTCTTTTCTTTAAGTGAGCCTAGCCAAGCAACCCATGTGATCAAATCCAACTAGACACTCTGACATTGTAAGAACAGTTTTGTATTTTAATTTGTGGTTGTTGTGATTTAAAAAAAAAAAAAT
>NW_005187440.1:3541176-3562062 GCF_000239375.1 Pundamilia nyererei | reverse complement strand
TATTTTTTTTTTTTCCTTCTCCTTCGCTTCGAGTCAAGTTCCCAGGGGCTTGCAAAGAAAGCAAAACATTTATTTTTTTCATTTTGGAAAAAATGCCTCAAAAAAGATAAAAACAGACCACCATATCCTGTAACACTTTGTAGTCTGGCGTCACATCACAACACATTAGCCCTCTATGGCACGGTGCTGCCTTGGGGCAACAAACCACATTTTTTGTTTTACGCTGTCCCCTAAAATTTGTAATTATTATTTTTTTCTGTTTGATGACACAAGACACAACACTGTTTACTAAAATGAGAAGTTGAAGAGGGTTTGACCTTTGACCTGGCAGTCCTTTCAGGAAACAAATTCACATTGGAGGCAGTATCAGCTACTGCTAAAAATAACATCATTTTTTATACATAAATAGAAATAACTATGTTCAAAATATGTGGATGTACTTGAACATCTGAAGAACTATATTTGGTAGTTTGAAGTCAGATTTTGATTTCAGCTGTTTAAAATAACATTTTTTGATTTTTTTGCCTCAGGACAATGTTATTTCTCTGTCTTAAGTGCGGACGGGGAACTGAATGAGAGTCAGCAGGCCCCATCAGGTTTAAGGAAGTGTTAGGTCAATTAAGGGTCATACACATTTAATGTGTAGGGAAGACAGTCAACAGTTATCAAAATTTTAATAGTAATCGTAATTAAAGCTCGTGGAAAGTCTGAGGTATAACCTCTTGGTATCGGATGAAATATAATGTTGCAGAGGTGCTCTACTGGATTCAGGTCAGGCGAGCACGGGGTTCAGTCAATGGTGTCAATTCCTTCATCCTCCAAGAACTGCTGGGGATTGCCATGCACCAGGAGGAACCCAGGACGCACTAAAATATAATCAAAGTAGTTGATTCAATTTTCAAGAGAAACCCTGAGCTCTCAACAAGCAGGGTGAAATGTTTTTTTCTCAAAGAAAAAAACAATAAGACCCTCGATCAGAGCCTCTGTTTAAATCTTTGACTAAAGTTAGGGGAACAATTAAATGGGATGCATGTTAATGATAGTCTGTCCAGGACTTTAATATATTTGTCTGGACCAAAATACAGGTAATTGAACCTACCAACAGAGTTGGTGTTACAGCTACAGCATTTGTATGACTAAAAGTATAGTAAATAATACATATTCTTACATGTTCTAATGCTAACAAGGCCAGAAAAATCATAACAAAAGCATTACAACAAATTAATTATGGCCAAACACCCCCAAACAAAGCACTTTATACTGAAGCTAACGCTCTCTGAGATAATAAATCACTGATGCACCAATAAGCAGTAACACTTACATAAGCTCATTTAAGTGTTAAGTACAGAATATAAAATCTGCTACTTGACTTATGCAGCATTTGATACAGTAAACCATACAATTTTAATTTAGAGGCCAATCAAAAATATTTTGTTTCCATTAATGACCATAGCTTTCTTTAATCTGCCCTAAATATTGGAGTTCCTCAGGGGTCTATACTGGGACCTATCCCTTTTCCCTTACCTATGCTCTCTACTGAGAAACAACATTTCATTCCACTGCTATGCCAATGACACAGGTCGATCTCCACCGTTTCAACTATCCTCTCAAGCCCTACAGATTGCCTTAACTGATATTAAGAATAGGGTTTGTGCACATTTTTTGAAATTAAACTGGTATAAGACAGAAATTCTTATCATTGGTTCAGGCGAGCTGCTTCCAAGCACCAAGTCTTCCCTTGGTCTTTTATGCATTTACATGAAATCAGCTGTCAGAAACTTGGGTGTGTTATTTGATTATAGTCTGACCTTCAAGAGACATATATGCAAGATCTAGAAGATCCTCTTCTACCACCTAGGGAATATTGTTATAATGCAATCAACACTGACACACAGACTATTATTAATGCATTTATTTCCTCTTTGGTAGATTAACAGGTATCAATTAGAAACCATGAAATAGACTTTAAATTGTGCAAAATACAAGAACTAAGGAAAATTTACATATTATACCAGTCTTAAGGACTCTGTAATGGCTGCCCATAATTTTAGAAGAAATTTTAAAATTACTGGTCACCTTTACAGCTTTTCTTGATCCAAAATATATATTTGTATACTATTATTTTTTATTGTTAATAGAACCAGAATTTAAAATAAAACTGGCATAAAAAGAAGTCACGGACCAGAAGCCATTTACAACACTCACTCCTTGAAAATTGATTACCTATCTATCAAAGGTGTAATACGCACAGAGCAACGTACAATATATTTTTAATGTGGAGAGCAGAAGAAAGCAGGAGGTTCAAACCTAAGATCTTTTTTTCAACAGTAAGCAACAGTAATCCTGAAATCAATAAACTTCACATTCATTCTATTTCATAAAACCCACCTGATCCTACTGCCATAATATCAGATTCATGCATGTACTTTACAACAGGCTTTCTCTTGTGGACAAAATTTCAAAGAGTAATCTACTAATGGCTGGGCCAGTGATCTTCAAAGGACAATTTAGCATGTGGCACAGACTTAGTTTAATGGTCTAACTGTAACTTTAAATACATTCTGGCAGACACACTGTCCCTCTGCCCTTCTGTGGAGTTTGGAGATATGCATTTGATTAGTTAAATTCCCCCTACCAGAGAGGCACATTATAAGTAACTTGGCATACTTTATTCTTTGTAATTACTTTAGCCGAGAAACCCAATTTGACAGACATCTGTTGTCTGCCTACTGCTGCCAATATTGATCATAAATCCATTTGCTCTTCTCTGTTTATTTGCATTTTGTCAATCTTTCTGGGTCATCTCCAAAAATAGTTCCCATCAGCTGCTTAGTGAAAGCCACTGTCATTCTGTCTGTGCAAATGTCAGTGAAATGTCAAATTTCAGAGATTTTTTTCAGGGTCTCTGATGCCACACATAGAACTTTGATTAAGTTCCAGTGAGTGACTTATATCAGCTTCTGACATCACTGTACGGAACCTAAATGTTACTCCGTGAAGTGGTATAGTAGTATAAAGTATAATTTACTATCATCTATACCCAAAGACTCAAATATGAAATATTTATAGCTGCAAATAAAAGCTGCAATAATCTTAATTTATGGGGATCTTAAACACGGCAATAAAAATTTTAAAGCAGTTTCATAACAACACTGACAGCTACCGATTAGGAGCTACAGCAGTAAGTGTGGAGACATGAGAAGATGTCACGTCCAGCCTCCAGCTCAGAAGTCTAGTTTTTAAATACAGCCCACAAGATGGAGCTAATGTCTAGTGGGATGAGCTAGAATGCACATGAATGCTGCTTTTATTTATTAATTTATTCATATTAGTGACCAGTGCAGCTTTGTTTAGATCAGAATATGTCCATAGTCATAAACTGGCCACAGGTTTAGAGAAAAGGATAAAATTGGAGTGATATGTGGCCAATTTGTTTTATAAAATTGATTTATACAGTATGAGTCCAGAGGTCCATTTTCCCCCCCTTTTATTTCATATGCTGTTGGAGGTCCCGAGGATGCTGTTCTTGCCTTTCAGCAGTTGTGTTCTTCACTGCTAAGTTGTTGCGTCTGTTCGTAATCAAATCAGGAACGTATCACTTCCCATGCAAAGGAGATTATTCCCAGGAAAGATATTGTAGACAGAACAGCAAACGTAAAAGCTTTCAGTGACTGAAAAACAAACGTCTCCACTAATAATATTCTAACATGAACAGTGAGACTGAACGAGACGGTAATAAATGACACATTTATTTATGCAAACATGTCACAGGGTATTATTTTCAAAGTAAAAGCCTCTATTGCATCAGCTCCTTTCATACAGCATAGATTGGTAGATAATAAAATAACCTGGCGTGTCCTCTTACTCTTGCTTGCGATGCAGATGCGCTGCGTGACTGGTGGCTTTTACATGTGAACAAGACAGAATCTGACACAAACATAAACATGTACTTACACGCCACAAACATATACACGTATGCCCCACGAATAAAAAAGCACACATGCTGAGCCTGCTTGTCTGTGCTTTCCCCCCACCGTCATGTGCCTCAACCCATCTGACAAGATCTTCTCAAGCAAAATCTGACATGACATTTTGCAACACTGAATCAGCAGTCAAAGTAGGCTAACACGGTGATATGTAGAACAACACAGGAAGTGAGAGGAGGGGAAACGTGTGTGTGGGAAATGGGGGGCGTCCTGTTTCACAAAAGGCCACTGCTGGAGGAAGACATCCATTTGCCCCCCGTGCCACCGGAGCGCACTATGGCATTAACCTAATGAGTCTTTACAAAGTAATTAACGGTTCACCACTGAATGATACTCTGTGTCGTTCTGTAACAGAGGAGAATTAATTATTAGTATCAATCAATTATGTTATCTGGGGGTGTTACTTGGTTAAGAAGGGAGACGGGCAGACAGTGGCATTTAGCTGTGATTAATGAAGTGACCTTCCCTACAGCCTTGGCTGAGATCTAGAAAAATCTATTCCATTTCAAAGTGACCTCCAGGGGGGATGGCTGGTTGGAACACCCATACACTCAGCATCCAAATGCAACAGAACACACGCACCCACACACACACACATTCTCACACAACCTCACTTTGAGCGCTGGACGAGCGTGCGGATGCAGAACTTAATGTCACTCATGACGTGATGCGCTTGCTTTTGGATGATTCTGACACATAACGGAGGGTTACTTCACTACATCGTAGAAAACTGAGGGTTTTTTTTTTTTTACAAAGCCTTAGCACACCATTGGAAGTGGGACAGTAGCAGAAGTGGTGATGATAATGATATTAATGAGAGCCCAGAGACTTTTAAGAAATTTCCATATTTTGTCCCAAGGGCCCAAGCGTGACATTAAAATGTTCATATTGGTACCATTCTCACTAGAAAAGGACAACCGTGTCAGCTTTATTCACACTAGAAAGTATGAAGGCAGAAGTGCGAGTAAACAAGGATTTTACTTGTAAACAAAAGCATCAAGATGGCTAAATGTGGTTACTGTGGTTACTATATACAATATGCTTTTATACTTTACAGACAAGAATTAGCTTTGTTTTCCTATCACGTCTTTTGAAAGTGTGAACAAGTGTCATGTCAAGGCACAAAAAAAATGTGGATAATGGTGAAAGTATCTAGCTTTTACAGCTGCAGCACTTTCGTAGCTACAAACCCTATTATGTTTATTATACTGAAGGAGGTGTTTGGAGAAGATTGCTGGATGTTTTATGCTTTTATATTATAGCCCTTTATGCTTTTGGACTGTACAGTGATACAAAGATTATGTTTTAATAACATTAGAAATATAGTTCATGGCTCACTATCAGATGTATGTAATAGATACAACCTAAAAGCCTACATTAACTCAACCTAATATGTACACTTAGAACAGACTGCTGCTCTTATGTAGTTAATATCCCTCTTGAATCACGGGGTATTAAAGCTTTTAAATACACGTCCAAGCTCAAATTTGGCTGATGGCACTTTGTCATCCTTAAAGCTGCAATAATTTATTATTGGCAGCAAAAAATGTGAAAACACATCATCTCAGATTCTGTTATCCCTTTACAAAGCCACTATGTCCAGTGTATTTACTATTATTAGCATTCTTTTGGAGTTTCAGGCCATTTGGCAAATTTGCATCCAACAAAAAGTCTACCTTTAGCTCAGCTTTAAGTTTCTGCAAAGAGGTAAATGCCTTGACTATTTAGCTCATTCATTTAGCTGCTAAATGTTTATCTACTAAGAAATCTCATCTGTTTGCAGCTAGCTCAGAGTGCATTTGCAAGTTTTGTTTGTAACAGCCTTTAGCACCTGTGATAGAAATAGAGACCAAAACAATGAGCTAAAGTAGTCTCAGAAGGTCAGTAGAAGTCAGAGAGACTCCGAGGTCACGTCTTGATTCTCTGGGGATTGTCATTGTCATCTAATTCATTGTTAATATAAAAAGTAATGTTCTGGGGTCTTTACTTGTGGAGTTTACATGTTGTCCCTATGCCTGCGTGGGTTTTCTTCATGCTTCCGGCTACAATCAAAAGACATGAATGTGAGGTTAACTGGCGGTTGTAAATTGTCTGTTTCTCTGGGTAGGTAGGTAGGTTATTTACTATAAATGGCCATTAGGTACTGTAGCATGATAAAATGGTGCAATTACATTTTGGTTTGGCCCTGTAGAGAGCTTTCAATGTGGATCATCAGTCACATTGTCTGTGATGTTTAAAGTCCCAGATGTTTCAGTTGTTCCTCCTTTGGTGTGGCATAGGATTTGATCAACACCGTTAAAATACCTCTCCAAACCTTTCAGATGCTGGATATGCTTCTTCAACATATTAACATTTGGTAACAGATGGGTAAAACATGTGCATTCACATAAACTGTGCCATCAATATCTAACCAGCTGAGTCTGGTGCATTGCCCAGACAATGACAGCTCCTTGTGCAGTACAGGAAGTCCCTGTGGTGCCACTTTACAGAGCCTTAGAGGCATGCAAGTCATTGTGCCATCATCTCACCCACTCATTAATGATGGTCGCTGGCCAGCACATGACAGACTCCAGCTTTGCCACTGTTTGTCTGCTCAGCCCCGCTGTAGGAAAGTCAGCCAATTCTAATAGTATACATGACATGTAATTGCAACATTTCTGGCAATAACAGACTATAGGAGGCTGTTACATTGGCGACCCTTAACATAATGAGCCGATACAGGCCTTATAAAGTATTCAGGACATTGACTTTTCATTTATGAGTGTAAAACTGGGGGGAAAGGAGATAATAATGAGCATTAGCCAGGCTAGTGTATTCATTTGTAAGAATGATGATCCAAAGAGTGACAGAGGTTACAAAGCCATGTGAGTGACGAGATATAATAAGACAGTTGTTCATATCTGCAAAATGTCTCTATATTCAACACAGCTTAAATGACTGTTTTATTGCAACAGTGGAACCATGTGATGTTATTAGGCCCCTCTAAGGAGAAAAGTGCAGCTAGTGCTGATCAATAAAATTTTACAATTATTCCTAAAGTGCCCTGGTAGCCATTAAAGTGAAGTAAAAATGGAATGTTAGGTTTTCTTGTTCTCTCAGCACAAGAAGAAGGCTGCAGAAGTTTGGTTAAACTGTCATCTGGATGTGTGCTCTGTTTGTTTTGAAAAGTTTCCAGAGTGAAATGATGAAGGCAAGTGAGATCTGGTCCATGAATTAGAAGATTTGTCGTTCCTCCTGTTCCAGAGGCCCACACGTTGATGTGTCTTTGGGGAATATACTGAACCCCAGAACTGCTGCTGTTGTTTCAGCCAGGGTAAGCATGAAAGCAGTGTGTGTGTGTTGAATATGTAAAGGACTTGGAGTGTCTGGTAAAACTAGAAAAACAATAATCTAATTGCTTCATTTTAAATTTGATCTTGTTTTCTCAGATTTGCACCAGTTATAACAATTTAGTTCAATTCAGCTTTATTTATATGGGCCCAATTCACAACAAAAGTCGCCTATGAGCACTTTGAGACACTGGGAAGGAAATACTCTCTTTTAAAAGTAAGAAACCCACGGCAACTCAGGCTCAGGGAGTGACTGGTTGGGGGTGAGGGGAAAGAAAAGAGCACTGATAGTTCACAACAATGGTGATGTCACATGAATGAAAACCTTTCAAAGACAAATGACAGGAAATTCTGGCTCCCTGAAATCAATATATAAAGCAATGTGGGGCTCAAGACTTTTGCACTGTGCTGTATTACTAATTAGACAGTAATTATGTTAAACTGATGGTCCATTAGTCATTAGTGGTCTTAATACAGTCTACTAGTAATAGTGTGCTCACTGACAGATGTTACTGTAGCACAACACAGGACTGTATGTAGTTAAACAACTACACAAGTACGAGCAGGTGCTACTAATCAACACAAACTTGATTAATTGATCATCAGGAAGCCACAATCTTTTCAGGAGTGGACATCCTAACAAATTCACCTGAACGTCAGACTGTTCAACGCTCAAACAAACTGCAAAACCCAAAGAGCTACATCTGAGCTCTAAAGGCCTCAGTTAGCGTATTTGAAATAGTTACCAGGAGAAAGCCTTTTGTTTCTTAAAAGAGCATGAGAGCAAAGCTTAGGTTTGCAAATTTGCATCTGAACAACCTTCAAGACTTCTGGACCATTATCCTTTGGACAGGTGAGACCAGAGTGGCTCTAATAAACAATACCAGCACAAACACCTCATGCTAACTATCGAGCATTCAAGTATTCTAGAGTCAAATGTAAAGCCATCTGTCTGACAGCTAAAGCTTGACCCAAACTGGGTCATGCAACAGGGCAATGATGTCAAGATCTGCAATGGGCCAGTCAACATCCAGACCTCATCCTGATTGTGAATGCTGTGGCAGGACCTTAGAAGAGCTGTGCATAAACTAATGCTTGCAAACATCAAAGAATCAAAAGCAACATTGTTAAGAAGAGTGGCCCTAAAACAGAGAGACTGATAAAGTCACACAGAAAATGAGTATCTAAAGTCAATGCTACTAAAAGTGGTTCTACAAGCTATTTAATCATCATCATCATACTTTTCACAGGACCTCACCTAGTCCTTTCTCACATGACTGTAAAGAGTTAGCATCTCTTTGATGTATAGAGATACATCAGCGTAAACTTGATTTTTATGCTCAAAGCATTACATTCATAGAAAAAGCTGCAGCCAAAGAGAACTCCACATTTTAAACAATCAATATTTATAAAGTGACAGCAGAGCAACTGTTGTTTTTGCAGTTACAACATACAAAAAGTAAAAAAAAAAAGCAAAAAAAAAAAGCTCACGGGCTTCAGACAGTCAAAACCCAAATATGGGTTTTCATTTGTTTCATGTGTCTTGGCACATAACAGACTGTGCAAAATTTCAATTAAGAACACCAAAATTATAGTTGTGAGATGGTAACAGCTGCGAGCTCACTTAATCTCCCCACAAACAAATGGCTCATTACTTTGAAAAGTCTGCATTCAACATGAGGAGATTTTACACGCAGCTGTACACAGTCACACACACACACTAACACACATACACAATAGCACGTGTGTGCGTTTGTAAAATCCAAATTTTTAAGCTGAACAATGAATTGCTCCCCATGAGCTCCTGCAGTGTCCTAATGTGCATCCTATATGCTTATGTATTGTATGATGCATTGCACATTGCGTATACTGATGCTTTGTGTGTTAGTGCGTGATTTCCCTTCACGAGTTACCAGACCTTTTTAATAATACACATTGACGTCTCAATTATTTGGTAAATCAAGCAACAAGAACAAATTCTATTGGGGAAAAAAACCAAATATCATTTGTGGCAAACAATTGAAGTCTCTCACAGGGAAAACATCATAACACTAGAGAATGATACATTGTCCTTTTTATTGAATTTGAAGTATCATTTACCTCAAGTATTTCTAACATGCAGTCAGTCTTAAAGGCTTATTTATTCTAGTAAACACGATCTATAGAATATTATGAAGGACTTTCTTTGCAAAAAAGTCATTTGAGTCAAGCATCCACATGCCTTACATCTTTAAACATCAGTGATTTGAATGGTTGTTTATAGAATGGTTACAAAAAAAAAAAAATCTTATGCTGGGTTATAAACACAATAGCTCCGGCAGATCCTGTTTTAAAAACTGTTCGTGTGTAACTAATGGATATTTCAAGGCAGAGCAGCAATGTCTGTCTGAACTATATCAATGGACAGCTCTACACATTGGCCCAGAAGAGACAAGGAGGTCCAGACTTATAGCTACTAGCAATGTTTCTGTTTTAAAATCAGTGTTAAAACGTGATACATCAATCAAACATTCACTGATTCCTCCATTAGGTAGGCCAAAATGCAGCACTTGGCGGACATGATCAACAGCTTTTCTTTAAAATTTGGAAATGAGCAGAAAATGCAGGAAGGTTTATCTGATCCAACGAGAACTTTATCACACAAAATTACTCGCATCACATTTTAAACATCATGGATTAATGATACACGTAACTGTATGAGAGGAAAATTATTTTCCATAGATTTCTCTGCATTTGCATGATGATAGAGCCCATTAGATCACATTATCTATGTTGATTGAGTTTAACAACAACAAAGCATATAGAGGTTTTTTTCCCCTCTCTCCTAAATTGCGACATGATTAAGAGAAACCGATGACTTATAACATCTTTGTTCTCCAAATACCTCATTTGTCATCTCTGCAAGTGCTCCTACAAATACATGCGAGGCATTGTGCCCAAGACTTCCACAGAAGAAACCGAGAAATATGCCGCAGCACAAAACTGGCTGTACATCTCTGACAAATGTGCAGGAGGCATCATTCCAACAAGTTTCTTCTAAATCACTGTCATTTCAGCGAAAACATTGTGCGATGCCTATAATTAGTGCAGAAGCTGTAAGTGGTGAGTGGGTAGCCTGTGTGTTAGAGAGCATATGTCACAGTGAGTTAGCGTCCAAGCTAAAACGTGTTACTTACGCCTGTCATGGCTGTCCTGACTGCCTGTCAGACCAGCCGTGAGGTGACAGTGATGCGTCTTGTCTGTCCGGCTCAGTGGCCCAGAAGACCTGTAACCTGTCAACAAACACTCACAAACACACACTAACATTGATAGCATATACACATATTTATGTGCCGTGAGCTTGCAAAATTCCAAACTGTGTCATTGAAGCTTCTGCCAATAGTTTTTTAAGGTACACAACCTGGATATCGAAGTTGCATCATCTTTCAGTTCAGTTCAGTTCAGTTCAATTCAATTCAATTCAATTTTATTTATATAGCGCCAAATCACAACAACAGTCGCCTCAAGGCGCTTTATATTGTAAGGTAGAGCCTACATTTTTAATCCACTTCATTTAGTTTCCACCTGGTTGTTCTTCATGTTGGTTCCAAAAGTTCATGACGGGCAAACGTGAAATATTTAAATAGATCATATTCTTCCTGTTTTATGTTTGCTCCCAGCTCACTTGTTGTTTTCTAATACTGTGGCTCACAAAGGCATTAGGAAGTTAATGTCATGTGAATCTCTTGTTTTAATTTAATGAAAGCACCGCCCTTTGTCGGGCATGAAGTGAAATATGAGATAAAGTGCAGATGTGTGTAATGACGATGAAAATACAATGCAAGCAATTTTAGGGTTTACACTCTAATAATCTCTAATCACACAATTTAATGGTTGTGATCACTAACAAGCAGCATTCCTGTTCTATTTCTCTATGAGCTTTGTCTACGTACAGTATAGTGCAGAGCAGCCTTCTTAAAATCTTAATATTTTGATTTGTATTTTCATATTTTCATGTAATGCAGAGCCCCCGCCTTTATTTTTGTTTTGTTTTTTGTTTTTGGTCTGTAGCTTCATTGCATCTATCTGCAACAACTTCTCCAGATATGAGTCACTGAGGTCACATCTTATCCTGCTCTTTCTTCTCCATCTTTCCTCTGTCCTCGTGGATGACCCTGGTCAAAACCTCTGCCTTCCATCCTGCAGCACTAACTACACTCAATGCATCTCTCTCTCAACTTGTCCCGTTTTTACCTCATCCTCACCCTCTCCTTTATCTACTCTCCCTCGTCTAAGTGTGTATTTTGTGTATCTCTCCTTGAGGCTCTGTGTGTTAGTGCCAGATGACCTGAAGCCACCCAAGACCAGTGGACCATGGCTAAAACGATAAGGCAGGGGAGTCCTTTGCTTGCTGTACCCCCTTGATTTCTTTTTTCATTTTCTCTTCTTTCCCTTTCCTTCTCATCCTTCCCCATCATCTGCCTTACCTTGCTGTTGCTGTTCCCTATTAGATATTCAAAAGCAAAAATGTCATTAGTTATCACCAGCATTAATGAGTCACAAACAGATAAATATGATTTCTTTAGCTCAGCACTGAGTCGAACAAAAACAGCAGAATTTAAATTCAAATGGAGGTTGCTTTCCTTTTTGCACAAGTGCATTAGGAGTAAGTATTACATTCATATCCTAAACAAGCTAAGTGAACTTTTCCTGCTCATATTTGCCACTTATTATCCTTTTACAGATGCTGATTGGAAAATCACAAAGCTTTCCTCGGGCCTTGATGACCGATCTTTCAGTGAAGTTTTGAAGAAGCAGTCAATAGCTTCACACATCATGCGAGTCCATGGGAAATCTGTTTATTTTATATTCATATCAAATCCTATGATATCTCTCTAATTGAACAGTTTGCAAATGATTTTGAGAGAAATGGCCCGTGTCCCAATTGACTCGGGCTGCAGCTTTTCAGCCCTGTGCCGGCTTCCAGAAAGCCCCGAGAGTTTGATTAACCACATCTGGTCGCACTCTTTATCAGGATTCATCACTGCAAACTCTTTGGTAATTAGAAAGACCGTCCTTCATGTCAAATCAAAAACATGAGTGATGGTTATTTGTAATCTTATGGGTGCACGTGTTTGTTTGTGTGTGTGTGTGTGTGTGTGTGTGTGTGCACGCGTGCGTGTGTGTGTCGGTAGGCCGCAATAGAAAATCTGATTAATGATGCTCATCTCGGCCTCTTTTGGCTGTCCAAATGTAAACAGAGGACTCAACTGTTTGCGTGCAGTGTAATTAGTCAGCGGTGACAGGTCTTTTCTCTCTTTCTTTCTCCCTCTGTGTCTCTCTGCTCGTCTTGTCAACAGGACAGATACGCACCATGCTGTCAACAAGCCTGATAGCCAGCACTGGGAAAAAGGTTAAGATTTACATAAAATATAGCAATCTGCTTACACACACACTCCACATCAGACAGATTTCCCATTACTGCATTCCCCCCCTCCTGTTCATTCCTTTCTGTCCTCCTTGCCTTTATTATTTCTCTTTTAAAATGCAGACTGTGGCTCAAAATGACTCCCACTCATATGCAGAGGCAAAAATGCATGCCTGATTGGGTGCGCACACATACACACTGGCAGTCATAAACATTTCTCTTTGTTGAGCAGGTAGACTGCAGAACAACGATCATCTGTCACAATCAGGGTAACGTAATTCTAGTTCATGCTGTCCTACATAAGCCCGTATACAATATATATGTATTTTATTGTTTTATTCTGCAGGCACCGCTATCACTCTGTTATCATCCTTGTCAACAACCAGAAAGAAAGAAAACTGTGAAAGACAGCAATGGATAGAGCAATCCGAGTTTTCATTTTCTAAATCCACATCCAAGGTGATGGAGAGCGAGAGGAAAACTGTACCTGGAGGATGCATGTACCTTTGCCGTCCCCTCCCCTCAAAAAAGACATAGGTTTCTTGGTTCTTGTTTAAGGAAGGGAATATGTATAAATGACAAAAATCTGATGAATTCTGGTAAAAGGAGCGAGAGCCAAAAATAACCCTAATGTGATTGGACCCTGGCAGTGGTAAAAGGTTGTATTTGGGGTTGACCGGTCACCGCGTTCCACTAAAATGTCAACTTCAGCATGTGTGCACATGGCTGTTTCATTTTCACATTAAGGCATACTTGCCCTTGACATTTTGCAATGCACTGAGTATCCCCTTTAATAGGGGCACCTCATCACTTATAGTAATGCCCCCCTCCAGTCATCCTGAGTCATACTGAGTGACATGCAAAAGTTTGGTCACCTCTGGTCATTCACAACAAATGAAAAGTGAAAATGACATTTTTTGACTTTTTAAGCAAAATTGTTGAAATTTCATATGAAGGTTCAGGCTCTTCAAGAGATATGAGGTCTAAGGTATCAATGATTACTTTTACCAACATTTCGGAATTTATTAACCTTGCTGTCACCCTGGCTTGTTTATAGTCGTCATTATAAAAGCCAAGTGATAGAAAGCTCAGGGCTTTTTCAATACTTCTCAAACCTTGACAGACCAATCAGCTGCCATGGGCTCTTCTAAGCTGCTTAGCACACAATTAAAATATTTGATGGCCATAAAGCAAGAGAAGCCAACATGATGTATTTTTTCACATATATGTTTAATCAGTAATGTAAGTGAGAAATGGCTGTAAATGGAGGTCCACTTTTCTTTCACCTTCAACCAGCACCCTGAGCTTCATGCTGCTGAAGGTTTATCTCTGTTAGAGAAAGTTTTATGCCCATTCTGGTTCTTAATCCCATAGACGATTGATGGATTATTTATGAATTATTTGTCCTCTAATGCAAAGTGCTTTCATGTAATTATTATTATTATGATTTGGTGATATATAAATATGAAATAAATCTATGAGAATTGCTCTTTGGCTTGCTAGAAATGCTGTTCAAAGCATCCGCAAACTAGCTTGATGCACTTTGGAAGTTTTCCAGACTTTACGGTTGAAATATAAATTTTTAGCCACAGTAGATAAATGGAGAGCTGTTCTTTATATAGAAAGAATAGCTCTCTAAGTGTTAAGCAGGTGTTAGATGGATCATGCCTTGGGCTTGTGTTGTAGCTTGTGGCTACATTCCACTTGCAGAGAAAGAATGGATTCAATTAAATAGCGGCAGATTCTTGAGTCAGACATCATTCCGCGCTAAAGCTGCAGACGAAAAAAGGATGACCTCTACTAAAGGACTGTAAACACATCTCAAAATCCACAACAGACTACTTCATCGAGGCAAAAGCTTAAAGGTTTTTGCTGTGGCCTTCACCACCTAACCGTGTATTTGTGATCAAAAGTTAAAAGTGGATAAAGCTCAAAAGAGAAGTATATCCCAGAATATCAGACAACAGCAGAATCAGTCAGGGCCGGAGGTTTTCCAAAAATGCCTTTTTATCACATGCAGCACATAGCAGGAGTTCTGACTTTTCAAAATACTCACTGTTGTTTAGACGAGCGTGCTGACTGAGCAGCGCATGCGGGAGGCAAGTCACAGGATGACCACCCGCTTACAGACAAGTGCTTTTTTATTCTCACATCAGAAGAATTGGACCACATATAGACTTTGTATTACAGAGCTGGTTAGTTAAAGATTGTTGGATGTCCAATCTGACCACCTGTGTCGGACTTCTCACACACATTACCTAACGCCTTGAAAAGCTCCGGCTGCAGTGCATGTATGAAAATGGTTAACCAGAAGCCATCACATAACACAATATTGCCCAAAATTATGCATGCATTGTATGAATAATATAGATAGAATAATTTAAAAATCCCAGCACTATTGTAAACATGAAGATTAGGGGAAGTAATACTGGGTGGACTAGCCACTACTGTGACAGGTTTTTGACAGAATCAGGCTATAACACAAAGCGCATAAATCCTGTCTTTTGCCAGTAATAAAGAGGGTTGTTGATGCTGAATACAGTGCAGTGCCTTCCACTGCGGGAAAGCAATAAATACAGTTAATGAGCTATGAATCTTCTGAAACCAAAACTTCTCTTCAGTTATACAGTATATGTATCGTAGAGTCGTAGAATGTAAGGTCTCTAAGCGCTCAAAAGTACTTGTGGCCACACTCCAAACAGGAGCCTTTGGTTGTTCTGGGGATTAACGATTTTCCCATAATGATTTTACTCTGCAAGAGAGAAGCAGAATTATTAGGAAATGTTATGTATAGACCAGTAAATGAACAGGGGTTAAAGTGGCCCAGAACGGCGTCCAGACACCTTAAATTAATGAGCATTTAAATCTGATTAATGCATATTACTGTCCAGTGAGCCCAATTTTTTGTGTGCTGTAGGTCGGTGTTGCTTCCAGTGGCGACACTTGCTCAGTAATAAGAAAACAATTAAAATAATGACATCCCACGGCACGCTCGTGCCCTTTTTTCCTTCTCATGCCTGTGATGCGTTCATGGTGCAGATGTAAATAAAGCTGGGGTACTTTAGCATCTAGCACAGAAGACGAGCGAGCAAATTTAACTTTTCAATCAACTCAAAAAATCTCCAAACACACAAATTGTTTCTGCACAGCTTGTCACAAAATATGTGTATTAGCTAAAGATACAGCTGCTGTGTTGTCCATTGAAAGACAAACATTTTCAAACATAGCTCAGGATGTGAATTTTAATAAACAGGAAGTGTCAAGCTTACATAGAATGTCTGCATTTCTATTGAGAGCTTTTAAACCAGATATTGGATATACATTTTATATACACAATGTGTTGCTGAATTATGTCTCTGTGAAACGTCTTGCAGGAGAAACTGAGGATCTGTTTTGAGCAGGCTACAGTGGTTAGTTTGCAGCACCGTGGTGAAGTTTACAGTGTGATTCAGTATGCTGGACTGCTACAAAGCAGCCTCTTCATGGTCAGTGTTAGTGTACATTAAGAGTTGTTGTGAATTTATATATTATCAGTTATAATATTTAATGATTATCTCATCTTTTTATTCATTTCACTCACCTAATTCTACCTTTTATACTAGCATTATACTGTATAGGAGTTGAAATCATCCATAAAAAGCATGAAACATCTGCTTATACCTTGTTGAAATCAGTTGGAACCCTAAATCCACCCCACCAATATTAAAACATTTAATATTGGCGTAGCAGCACTACTCTTGTTTTTTGAAATATAGTTTTAAAAAAACAAACCAAAATTTAATTTACTGTGTAATCCTTTGCCCCTTGATATTAGAATTCCCCCACCTGCCAAATCCACTTTAACCTTTGATAGTGAATAATGATGAAAATCTGGTCCATTATCGACAGTAGTCATTCCAGTAGAAATGACAATAAAGAACAATATAGGAAACACTATATAAAACTTGGAAGCTATAAAGAGAGGCACTGTTACGACACCAAAAGAATATGAGGAGCGTAATTTTGTCATGCATTTTCATCTACACTTGGAAGAATCACAAGTAGTTTCACTTGATATTAAAAATACAAGCATGCACCTGCGTGAAATGCCAGAACAGAATTTAAGTGCAGCCATAATACATAATTCATGAGCCTTGTAACTGCTTGGAAAAATCCAAATCAAACAAAATAATATTTACTCAGCACATAAACAAAAATGGAGAGCAACCAATGATAAAAACATTTTTTAGCGAGTTTACAATCACTTAGTTGGCTAAATTTGAAGTGTGGAAACTGTAAAAATGGTTAAAACATAAATTAGTTCAAATGTAATAAAACTCAGACTGTTATGAAATTTAATGTCTTCGTGATATAGCAAAACACATCATTTAATAAGAATGAGAATGAATTATTTTATGAGTAGATCAAACAAATTCAGAATATCCTTTAGCAGGTTGAAATCAATACCAGCAACACCCACAGAACAACTTTTTAACTTGACTGTGGCATTATGGGACATCGTGGATTATTCTTGCTTTAGCCTCATGGAATAATCTATGAGGATCCCATGGGATCAAGTGTACACTTGTAATGAAGGAGGAAGCTATCTATAGAGGCGAAAACCATTTCTGTAAACACGCTTTATGATTTTAAGTTTTTACATTGGAGTCTATGGGGCTGACTCATTTAAGTAGCTATTAGAGGATGTGCACTTTGGGCACTTCGCTTTGGCCCCAGAAGTTTCATCTTGATTCAGATGGAGTAATTAGATTGCACGTGTTGTGAAGGATCCTCCAGCATCTCATTTCTTCAGGTGATCCATATAATTCACATCAGGTTTAAAAAGTGAGGCATTTTTTAAAACGTCCTTGGGGATTAAAACAACAGAAGGCAGATGCTCCTTGCTTGTCATCATGGCACAGTGAGAGACTGGATGTGTATATTTGCTGCTTCTCTCCCCTGGTGAGTGCATCTCTCAACTACAGAATAATGCTGGAGTAGAAGTTTTTGGCGCAACGTCACCAGATTTCACGGTAGATGGAGAGGTGGATCAAATCTGAGGGGTCAAAATCTAAGCAACACTTTAGAAATGTAGAACAACTTCACTGCTCGATGAAAGTGCACTAACAGGTATTTCTGGAGACATAACTAAAATTTAACTAACAACTAAAACTTAGTTAACTAAAACAAACGTTTAAAAACACAAAAGCTGACAAACGAGCTGTGAAAATGAACTAAAATAAAATAATACATATAGAGGAAGTAGCCTTTGTTTATTGTAATGACACACCTTCAGATGCCAAGCTATGGTACATCCTCTGTGGTGTGTCCTGAGGTCATCGGGTGTTTTGGGTCTCTCGAACATCAGACACCTTCACTCAGGTGACCCAGCTGATCAAGCCTTTGCTTGCTCTCTTTATCCAGAGCCACCTGACGCCTTTTTTCCACTGCCTCTATGCTGTTAGAGATGGCCCTTCTCCTTCAGTGAAGACCCTGCAGTGTTTTAGTATTTGTTAATTAAGCAAAATGATCCCAACTTGCCTTATGAAGCATATATAGGACATATTTATTGAGACTTTGGATCTCTACAAGACTGCGAGTCAACTAATATTTCAAAATCTTGCCTCTGGCATATCCCCGTAAACATAATGAGACTAAAACTACCCACTAAAAATTCATAAGAAACAAAAGTAAAACTAAACATTCTGAAACATTAAAAACTAACCCTGGTAACTAACTGGAACGAAATTGAATTAAAACAAAAACTGAAAAAAAGACATAAAAATAAAAACTAATTACAAAATGACAAACTTTAATAACTGTAACTCTGTTTTGGAGTTGTAGTCTCATGTGAAAGCAGCAGAAATAAAGCATGGACAATAATTAATCTCAGTCGGAAAACATTAATACACTAGCACTAAACTAATGTACTACTGAACGTTTTCCTTTTTATACTTCTTTACACTTCTACTCTTATTATATGCCATCTTTCATTTATTTACATATATTTTATGCACATTGGGCGACTCTGCAGTTTAAAAGCCCAGCACACCTACACAGGTGTTTTCACTTAGACCTCTATTCTGGTGTAAATTGAGTGAAGCTGTACTGGGAATTAGCGATATCGCTGAATGTCAATCAAGCACATCACTTATTAGGTAACATAAGTGAAAATGCCTGTGTGGGCAGACTGTGGGCGTGCAGGGCCTTTGAGATCACACATGTAAATGATGTAATATTTTTATATAACCAAACAAATTGCAATTACGCGACTAAACTCCTAAGCAGGGTAACAAATCATTTGCATTATCTCCATCTCATTCAGCTAAAATGTCAAAAATCATTAAGCAACAGCAAATCACATAAAACACTGAGATCCACTTTGTAAAAAAGTGATTTTATGCTGGATATCTAAAGTACATTTTAATCATATGGGATATGGTTTCCATGCAGTATTGTTACATTAAATAAACTTTCTAAATATGTTCTTCTGCCACTCTCTCAGCTCTGCGAGATCACAGCAGCAGACAAAGATACAGTCGTGTGAAAAGGAAACTCTGTGAAGTCTGTGGAAGTACACCCCTTCCATAGGAATTAGGAGGGTAAGTAGCAGCCAGGAATTGCTAATCAAATGCACACTCGATTAAATGCTCCCCAAAAGGTGTGAGCACCTCTATAAAAGCAGAAATATATGCGCACATCAGCACAAATACCTCATAACAATGATAAAGCAATGTGGTGGAGCAGTGATGATTTGGGCTTGTTTTGCAGCCACAGGACCTTGATTCCTTGCAGCCATTGAGTCGACGATGAACTCCTCTGTATAAATATTCTAGAGTCAGATGTGAGGCGATCTCCCCAACAGCTGAAGCTTGGATGAAACTGAGTCATGCAACAAAACAATTATCCTAAGAATGGCTGAAAAAAACAGAACCATGTGCTGAAAGCCCCGGCCAAAGTCCAAACCTCAACCTGGTTGAAGTGCTGAACTATAAGAGAGCTTCCATACGTGAATGCCTGCAATGAACTCAATGCTGTAAAAAAAGATGTGAGATGCTGATAAAGTCACACGGAAATGAGTACTTAAAGTTATTACTGCTAAATGCTTCGAAAGGAGTGTAATTAGTTTTAGACAGTAACACCGTGTAACACTACCTGCTACCCAGGAGTGCACTGACCTGATAAAGAGGCAGTTTCTTCTGCCGGGGTTACCTCAGGAGTGCACTGCATCTGCCATGTCTGTTTCTGCATCTGTGTAACAGAGTTTTGTGCTGCTCTTTGAAGGATTTCATATCACACCAGGAGCATTTCAAAAGTGGAGCATGAGGTCTTTTATTCAGAAAAAAAAAAAAAGGTGTTAGTGACGAGTCCATTGCTCCAGATAAATGTTTATCATTTTATCATCATCTTTATGAAATATAAGAAGTAAACACAATGCTAAGCCATAACACGAGCCATTTCAATGAATGAAACACAGACAATTAGAATATTTTCACATATTTTTATCAGCACCATATCAGCACTTGCCTTCTTGGACTTAATAGTAAGCATGTCGTACATGATTTGATTGATTTTTTATTATTGACTATTACTGATGAGTGAATGTGCAAACCGCTTTCTAGTCTTGGATAAGGTGAAGTTCACTTTGTTTACATTATACATTGTAAAAATTGTATTTTAAAATTTTCTTTGCCATGTGATTCACAAAGTAACCGTGACTGACACATAAATATAATTCATATTTAGTTCAATATTACCTTCAACATAGTAAGCAGGAAGAGATAAATACATATAATTTGGCATACCATCATAGTACCCAACTTACTTGACAGTAAACTTTTATAAGTAAATGTTACAGAGCAACTTAAACTAATCACAGGGCACGTTTGACTTTCAAGCCAAGTATCTCCCAGGCCTCCACCCTAGAAGCCCCCCCCCCCCCCCTTCACCATGCCCACTGCCTTCTTAAAAAATACCCAGACACCCCGCTGGCTCTGAATCAGAAGAGTGAGCGAGAGAGCTGGCATTAGTCAACATTCTCACTTAGATTTCTCCCCACTGATGCGCCACCCACTCCTATGAATGCCAAACAGTTCCTTTATTATCTCAGCATTTACATGATTTTCGGGAGCAGCTTAAGCTTTATTCCTCCACCCATCCTTCTCCTTCCTTTCCGTCCCCCCCC
>NW_005187440.1:3531901-3540265 GCF_000239375.1 Pundamilia nyererei | reverse complement strand
CAGATACCAGCTAGTCAGCAAATTCCACATCTAATGAGATACAGTGCTTCATTGTAGGTAATTAATCAACAATACATTTGTTGTCTGTGAGACAAATGAAACATCACGGAGCATTACTTTTGCATATGAGAATGAAATCTCCAAAATTTAATTTCCCTGCAGATGAAGAAGGTAAAGTTTCCATTATGAACAATCCACACAATATATTAGTTGTAAAACTATACTCACAGGCTCATGTAGAATCCAGTTACATTTACTTTGAGAGCACAGAATAAGGTGATCATGTGCTTTACTAGCACAGAGTTTAAAATAAACACCAATCCTCTGCACCAGCTCTTGAAACTTGATCATTTTCAAAGGAATGCAAGTAGCAGCAAGATTCAGCAGCACATTTTGGGGCTTTTTCGTCTTCTACACCGGACAAAACTTCCTTGTCCCTTCTCTCCTTCATGGCTTTCTGTAGTGCCAGTCATTCAGTATCTGGTGAGATGGCTTTATGAAGATGCCTGTGGTCCTCTGCTGAATGCAGGCTTGCATCCAGCTCATCTGAGTCACTTCCAGTGTTTGTTCTGGGCCAGCCCTCCCACCACTCTACAGTCCCTCAGCGCATCAAAATTTAAAGCACAGAGCACAGATAAAATATACTAAAACAAAAATACAGAGTGAGAGTCCAGCCTATTCTTGGAGTGAGCTAACAGAAGGCTGTGTAAGAAAACAAAGCCAGAAAGGCTTGAGGATCACAGTCTTTCTAATGAAAGAGAAATGTAGCAAGTTAGCATAATGCTGAGGATGTACGATGTAAAATAATCACAAGGGTAACATCTGCATTACTTTATTCACCCCACATGGTCAGAGAAAAATCAGAAAATGATATGACTTATTGTATAATTTCAGTCACAAAAGCAACATACCCAAAAGTAAACATCTTCACAGAACTGCCAGCAACTGTAGTCTTGCTAACTTGTAGTCTTGGCCACGAGTTGAATGCTGAGGTATGTTAGTGCGTAAGTAATACAGTACCAACAGCACCCAACTGTGTTTGCAGCACGATCAGTACATTTTGGGGCTCAGCAGTGGTTAACACGTTTAAATATACAGGTGTCTGAGTAAAACCAGGCTCACATTTATCATCAGTGAAGCAGAGCTTGATTTTTGATTGTGATGATGTTCACGTGCATGCTTCCCATGTAAGGAATACATAGGCTTCATATATCAGTGTGATTGACTTCTCACACTTATACCTTTTAATTGTCATCATGATAATGAGCTGTAACTTAGGCCCTGTTGATCAGCTATGTGTTTTCAGGTGCTCTGTTACCATCGCTGTCTCCATAGTATAATTGGTTCATCCTAACTAGAGGTTAAAAAGGGCTAATGTGTGAATAATCAGCTTTTCCTTCTCTCTCTGTCTCTATTTATCTCTCTCTACCCCCCTGTGCTATGCTGATATATTATGCCATTTAAGTCTGCCTCTTTTCCTCTTTTAGTTGAGATAAGAGTTCATTTCCACTGCCTCTTCTGCTTCTCTCATTATTGTAAAAGTCCTTCTTTTCATGCCAAGGAGCCTGGCTAAGAAGCAAATTGCTTGTCCTGCTAATACTTTATTAGTGGCTTCTAGTGTGCACGTACTCCTTCAAACTCAGTCGGACTCAGTCATTCACTCAATCAATCACACTTGCTCCCTTCAGCTCGCCCAACTATCTGGTGACCACTTGCGCTAAAAATGGACACACACAATCAGGCCTGAGCAAAAAAACAAGCTGCAAAAAACTGCTGCTATAGCTCCATACCATTTGTTCAGGTTTGCATATGCATAACCAACTAACCACATGATGTTAGCTTGTCTACTATTTTGAATCATGGTGACGATGCAAGATCGGGTGAATAAGGCCTCAGTCACACAAACATAGAGACTGGTCTGTGAGCATCTGATGACTACTAATCTTAACAAAGTTGTGCATTCCCTAACAGGTTGGCAAAAACCTACTTGTGATTGCTTGGGTTGCTAGCTGATTGCCGAGGCCATAGTTTAGAAGGAAGTAATGAGCTTGTGTACAAACACTTGTAGTGAAGCTGTAAAAAGGGTGACACAAACTGAAAGTGGAAACCATACACCTTCAAAAAGTTGCGCCTCAGTTGCAGCCAATGTGTTTTTTTTTAAAGTGCAACTTTTACTTTGAAGGCAGACCTTCTCCATTTCCAGTCTGTGTCACATTTTTAATACCGCTTGGCTAGTAGCTAGAGACTGCTTAGAGGGAAACGTTAAAAAGTAGAAGCAACAGTGGAAATCTGCTAGCAACCACAGCAAACCTATACTTGTGCCTTTAACCTGGGTACCGGACACCAAAGCTAAGTCTTGTCAGAAGATTTGACAGGATAGGAAAAAGTCACAGATTTTATTGAATTAAGAAGTATTATGGGATTGTATTAAGTTGTGACAGGATCTCACTTCTTTGAATTTCAGCTGGTAGATGAACATCAGCTTCTTGAGGGAAACATGTAGTTTGTCCTTTTTCCATTTTCTCTCAGCGTTTCTGCATTGCCTCTTTAAACCAAGGAAACCAAGAAAATGTAGCAGTTTTCAGTTTTCAAGCTACAGTATTCAGAAATTTCGAGCGTAAGCTATTAAAAGTGCCTGCAAAGACATCCACAGCGACATCACATTTGCTGCTTATGAAAGCTGTTGCGTAAATGCGGAAAATTATACAAAAATGAGCAACAAAGCTACATTTTAGTGCTTGGGAGCAAATCACTGTAGATGGGTTGGATCTGGAGCAGCACAGCATTGTGGTCTGAGACAACAAAGTCCATTAAGCTTACAATCATGCACATATATATGACGGTGCTCCACATGTTGATTCAGACTGAAAGACTCCAAAATTTTGATAAAGTCAGAAGCAAATACAGAGAATAAGGCATAACAGACATGAAAGTTGAAGTCACCCAGAAAAAGCTCTCTCTTATAATTTCTCATGATAGTTGATAAGAGACTTGAAAATTCTTGCATAAAACCAAAAGACTAATGACTGCTTCAAGTAGAAAAACATGTCATATCACAAAGCTCTCAACCTGAACATGAAACGACCTCCACACACCTCAATCCAATAGAGCATGTTTGGGATGTGGTGGTGATTCAGCACCTACACTTGTCCAATATATCCACTATCCTTCCTCTGCATGTGTCTTAAAACTACTCAACCTGAGCTGTCCCTGCTGTCTCTGCCACCTCCAGTCTTTTTGTTATTGCCAACGTCTTCAAGCCATACATCACAGCAGGTCTCACTACCATCTTGTAAATCTTCCCTTTGACATTTGCTGCTATCCTTCTGTTACAAATCACCCGTGCCATTCATCTCCACCTACTCCACCCTGCCTGCACTCTCTTCTCCGCCTCTCTCGTGCACCGTCCATTGATTTGGACAGTGCACAAGAGAGGACACTGTTTCTGAATGAATGCCATAAGGATTAAGGCAGTTTGAAGCCAAAGATGTAGTAGCAAGGTGTACCACATTAAGTGTTCAGTGAGTGTCATTTTGATTTGAATTTGGGTTTGGTTCAGGTACCAAAACTACTTACTTAGGTTTAGGTATAAATACTACTTGGTTAGGCTTAGCCAAAGATTTTGATTGGAGTAAAACACACATTTAACATGTTGCAAATCTCATTAATTTTCAGTTGCCATGGAGCTGAGTTCTGCCCCATGTAAATTGATAACATTTATTCACACAGCTGCTGGAAGTCACTTAACATTAAAACACAACAGCGGGTCTTAATGCGTACACAAATGACTTATGGGCTGCTTTCCTGTGTACGGCAGTCTCACTCATTCAGGTATGCCTTTCCAAAGCAGCTCTCTGGGGTTTCAGAGGCACTGTTGTTGTTGTGCAATCCTGGCACCTTCACTCAGGCGCTCGGGACGTTCACTTCTTCTTGAGTTAGACAGAGGTAGGTCACTTTGCAAGAAGGGCTCATTCTTATGAAGTAAATGTAGAAAGTTAAAGGCAGTGTTGTGGTTTTGGAGGCACTTAATGCATATGTAATACAAATATTCAATTTACGTTAAAATACAAGTTGTAAAGTTGTGCTATGAGGAATACAATGAGCATTTGAGGATATTTTTCGGCGTACAGCTCACACAGACTTGAACACTTTTGTGCTCACACTTGAATGCACCCTGAGTACCACACACAAACATCACATCACATAACCTCATGTAGATGAAAACACTGAGCAACAGGAAGCTTGTCTGAGTCTGGAGGAAGACGAAGACCTGCTATGACTGCTGGGGGCTTCAGCCAGCATCTGACAGGAGGAGGTGAACCATCTCATCTAATTGACTATAGACAGGATCTCTGCGCTCAGGACTGCCGCTGCGGCCTCCAAGACGCAGCATTGATCTGATGGAGAACACTGTCTGCCTCTTTGTTACTTACTTTTTTTTTTCTCATTCATTTGTCCTCTATTCCTCTCGCTTCATTTCCTTTCTCTCTCTTTCATCCAGTGCCCCTCCTCCTCTCCTCCTTTCACTCTGCTAATCACTCCTTCCTCCTCTCTCCCTCGCTGCTGCTTCTTTCCTCCTCATCAACATATTTCACTACAAGGGATCTGAGCCAAGCCTTTAAGACAGATGGATGATGATGAATGGTGAGGCAAACCAGATCCCTCTCTCCCTCTTTGTCTTTTCCTTCCCCTCTTTCTTCCTTTCTTTTACATGGTCTTGACTTTGTTTTCTTTGATGCACTTTCGAAGCTAATGAGAATTTGCCTTCGGGAGGGAGATGATGTGCTTTCAAATGATCGGGGCCAAAAGCTACTTCCTTGGCCATCTAACATCAATAAAAGAAAAGCCAGTTGGACACAAGATTGAAAAAAAGAAAAAGGAGAAAGAAGAACCACTTCTATTAAGAATTCGGTTAAGGATCCTCTTAAACCAATGAGGATTGTCGCCGACTTGTTAGAGCTTGTACCCTTCTAGACTTCTTGACTTCCCCACGAATCCTCTATGGGATTCAACTGCTGTTGAGGATAAAAATGTGTGAGAAAAGTTACATGCAGCTTTTGCCTTTGAAGAAACACAGATGAGGCCTTTAGGAAAATTCCCCGTGGACCCACGATGGACTCCCCTTGGCCTCAATTATGCCAGCCTCCACTGGCGTTGCAGCGTTCCATCTATATCTAGTCTACGTCTCTCTCAGCGTGACACCTCTTCTTGTCTTGCAGCACTGCAGGACAGTTTTGTCCTTCACCTTTTGATCCAGACCAGATCAAACACTGCCTGCTCTTTGATGATAGCACTGACGGTGGTAGCGCTAAGGATCCTAGGGCATTGGATCCCATTCAATTTATCACCAGAAAACCCTAACAACCTGTAGCAGCAGGCCTGCAGTTATGCTGCTGAAGGCTCATAGCAGGAGGTACCATAAATAATGGCTGTCTGGCTGTGGTGATGCAAGATGTGGGTGTAGATTTTGCTGGCTGTCACTGCTCAGGGAGTGTTTGAGGAGCTGCTGTAGTGGGGAACATAGTGGTGTAGATTGTGGAGCCAAGAACTGTGTGATACATAATAAGTGACACTATCAAATATCAATGCTCACAGATGGAGGATCAGACTACTGCAGCAATGCTAAAAAGTCCTGTGTCTTTTGTGGGAAACAACGATTTCATGTGCGCACTTAATAAACCATAAATTACAAGCGATGTAAATAACGTATTAACGTCGGTTGTCTGATGAATAACAGCTGAGAGGGGAAAACAAATTAATTATCAATAATTAATTATCAATAAATTAGTGAATTAAAAAAAACATAAGTGAGGGTGATGTCAGCAGGTTGGCTGGTCAGTAAATCTATCGTTGTGATTCATGCTGACCACTGAAAGGATTTGGGAATTTTTGTACAGATATTCATTTTTCCCCATGGGTGGAAATTTCTCTCGGTCAGTGAACTATCAGAAGATTAGACATAATTTATGTATGCTTAAGCCTTTCATGATCACCTGATTTTTCTTCTCTTGCCACCAACTTTGATGTTTTCGAGCCAGCTGTTCCTGGATCACTTACACAAAAGTTGTCCAAACATTATCAGTTACTGTGTGGATGAATTAGAGCTTTTCACGATCGCGCCGGCACTTAAAGGCTTTAAAAGTTGTATCGCCTAACCATAATGTAGGTGAGAGGCTTACCAAAGTCAGCAGGCAGTGCCATTCATCACTAAAATCCACAGGATAACAACCTTGCAGTCTACTGTTTGACTCTGATGAGCCTTCAAGAACACAGTTGGTATTCTGCATTCAGTGCAGTTCAGCATTTTCAGAAAGTCTTAAGAGCAGTATGACACCTTTTGAAAGAAGGAAAAAACAAAAAAAATGTTATCAGCTGAATTGAGTCTCAGATTTGTAGGACTGATTAGTCTATAAAGCACAGCAACAAGCACGTACAGCCACATCAAGCTCCTCAAGCAGGGCGTTGGTGACCCAGGATGAATTTATAATAGCCTTAGCGAGCCTTGTTTTTTATCATCATGTCTTACTTGAAGAAAACGAAATGTTCCCACGAAGTGCTCAAGTTTTTATCAGTGGAATTTAGTCTGGTAGCATTTATAATAAAAGTAAACTTTCAGTAGGGAACTTTCCAAACAGGAGCTTATGACTGTTACACGTAGGCAGCACGTACCAGGTTGTACGGAGACAACTAAAAAGAACAACAACAGCATTTTCATTGTGCATGTGGACATGTTTGAGTGGTGATATTTTGCCAGAATCAGCCATGTGCCTAAATGCAGCATATCTGTAGTCTCTTAGTCTTAATTACATAATTGATTTAGTCATTTTGCCTATAAAATGTCAGATAGGTAGAGAATCATTTAATATAAACACAACTCACAGCTGTTTTTTGTATTTTCCCAGGCCAATGGGGAAAAGAAAACCCAACAAAACAAGGCTCCTCTGAAATAATTAAAGGAGCCATATTTAGCACAGGCTGCCCTAAAACTGTAAAAATATCCATTTGTAGATCAGTGTGTGACTAGAAACATTTTTAACCCTGCAAACTAAGGAAGTCGGGGCCATTTTCATAATCCGCTTTGGCTCAGATCTTGTGACACAATGTACCTTCTCCATACTCTAATAAATCTCAGAGCATAGTGACACCTGATATTCTGCATTTATGTATCACCTTTAATGCTGTAGGAAACCATCAATCATCCAAATTACAACAAATTAAACCAATCTACAAATTGAGGAAAAGATTAGAATGAGCAGTGTGACTCTTTAACACAACACATTGGGAGATTTATTGCAATCATTACCATCTATTCAGACCTTTTCATCACCTCGGGTGCTTACCTTCTCAAGTCCCGAGTAATACAGCTCTAGATGGTGATATAAAACGATTAAGGCTGATATGGACATTTACGGAGCCCACATTCATACAGAGAACAGACACAGATACCTGAAGGTCAAGTGAAAGGGGGGAGCAGTCAATTTCAAAGAAGCTTTTGTCAAATCCTTATTGAAATTCATCAATAAAAATGGGTTGCCCTAAGCCTTTTCAGAAATAAAATTGTCATGCTAATTCATTTTGATTGCCACATTGGAATAGCTAAACAAAATGAATGGCGGGGGCCAGATGCACCCACTGAAGCGTAACTTTGGATATTTCATAGTGAATTACACTTGATCGACTTGCCGCATGATCTCGGTGCAAATTCTGATCAAATGCCAACACGTAAGGAAATCCAATCATTGGTTTTCTAACTCATTGATTTGCATGTCAAAGAAGTACCCGTTAAAAACTTAAATGAAAAGCAGTAGTGCTGAGTGGGACTTTTATTTTTTCTAAAACTGAAGAATGAAGAGAGTTTAGGTGTTGATCCCAAGAGTGCCCACCATGATGGTCCTAGAAAATAATTCTTTAGCTGTTTTTTTTTTTTTTAAATCAAACAATAAACATTATGCTGAAACCTTCAAACACTTGCAGAGAGCAGTGTGCTTCCTTAAGTGTTTATCAGAGTTGACATCTGTGCTAACACATAAATTGTATGGGAACACACCAAAGTTCCTGTAGAGTATATACTATTCTGGTTGGGATTATGGGTTGATGCTAGGATCAAATACATGATGGGTCATATAGATTAAAGTCTGCAGACCATGAAACTGTGAAAAATAACAAGGCCTCTGTGTTGCATGAGAGACAGGACTCTTGTGCATGAGGGGGGAGGATAGTTTCCAATGAGCCATCTGGACATGGGCCTCCCCAGGGGAGACAGAGCAAAACATGCTTAATCTGTCTCCTTTTCCCCTGTTTCTTCATCTATCTATCTATCTATCTATCTATCTATCTATCTATCTATCTATCTATCTATCTATC
>NW_005187440.1:3471894-3531740 GCF_000239375.1 Pundamilia nyererei | reverse complement strand
ATCCATCCATCCATCCATCCATCCATCCATCCGATTTTTCAATGAAAATATAAATGATAGATAAAGGATAGATATTCCTTAGTATGTTTTTCTTTCTCCACTGTGTAGACACATTCAAACCAAAAACTTCAACTTTGGATTCATCGCTCTGTAAGACATGTCGTCACTGATTTTCAGTGCAGTTCTTGAGTAATTAGGCATACCTCAGCCTTTTTTCCTTCCCTGTTTCCATTACTTAAGAACATCTGAAGAAGTATTTTTTTAGTTGTTTATAGACAGATTCAGATTTAATTTATTTAAACCAGCATATTTTGGTTGGTTACCTCAGGACAAGATTGTGCAGTTAGGACACCTTTCTTCAGGCAATAATGGTAAAGCAGTGGACTAGAATTTAGAACCACCTTCTTTTAGGTTTTCAGGTGTTTCCCCACTCCAAAACACCTGATTCAAATGATCAGTCTGTTATCTGACGGTTCATGCACATAAGTTGGTCATTTGAATCAAGTATGTTGGAGCGATGGGATGTGTGAGCAATCAAATCATGCACTAAAATGATCATGTAAAAAGTTGGAGGAAATGAGGACACAAAGATTTTATGGTAGGAAAGAATTTGATTGGACATTTAGGGTCATAAGGTCACTCCCTCAGTGAGGACAGTGAACTGGATGAAAGTGACAGCGAGTACAAGAGGATCCCAGAATTAGGTCTGAGGAACAGTTAGGAAATCATGGGTCAGTTAAAGGCTATACATATCTGATGTGTGTGTGTAAGCATTGGCAGGTGCATGTACATAATGGTGTGTGTGTGTGTGTCTGTGTGGGTGTCTGTAGCTTTTATGAAGGTAGATGTAAGACACCAGGACGTGATGGTAATCCAAATGTCAAATGACGGAAATGTGACATCCACCTCTGATTCATAAAGTTCCACACAGCGCAATTAAGCGCATTCAGACACACGGAAACACACACAATTGCACATGCAGACCCATGCATCATGCATGGTATTCCACATTTGTCCTAGGCCATAACCACCCCCAAGTAATTCATAAAATTCATACAACTCAACTACTGATTGGAAGGCTTGATCTCTGGCTGCTCCAGTCTCTATGCCAAAGTACCCTTGGGCAAGGTACTGAACCCAAGTTACTCCCACTGTGTTCATCAGAGTTTGAATCTGTGTGTGGATGTTAGACAGAAAGCACTTGGATGTAGAAAAGGTGCTTGTATGAATGTGTATTAGAATGGGTGAATGAGGTGTGTTGTATAAAACCCTTAGAGTAGAAAAGCGCTACATAAACGGCAGTCCAGTTAGCATTTATTCAGTTGTTGCATTAAACACTTAAAAACTAAAATTCATGCCATAGAGGGTTCAAAGTATGCAAAGGATTGCTTCAGGTCCTGCAGAGATGAAGTATTTCTGTTTGAATAACAGATCCATGGGTTTTCGTGACAGCTACTGTTTAATTTAGAGTTGCATTAATGAGTTATTTATATTTCAAAGCATGTCACCAGAATTGCGGATTTGCGTGTACTACTCCTGGCCATGGGAGTGTTTGGGATGCCATCCAGCCAAGTTAAGAAAAACATGTTTGGTTAAGTGTGTGCGTGTGTATGTGCATGGGGGGAGGGGGGGGTGCTTTTGGGGTTTGTTTTGGTTTTTTGCTTTGGAGATTTGATGCAAAAAAAATGAATGGGAAGACTATATTTCTGTCATGCACATTTGGCGATGGTCTGAATTCACTTTGTGTGGGTGTGGCTACCTTCATTTATTCTAGAAGAGAAAGTCTCAGCCAATCTGTTGTGGAAAGTGGGGTTTTTTTTTTCAGTCTGATTAGTTTTACTGCAGCCAGCAGATATAGAGAATTTGAATTTTTTTTCTTGCAGCACTGTATTTTTTTTCAGCATCTCAGAAAAAAAATAATGGTGCTCCATTTTTGCCAAGAATAGAGCTCTGGGGTTTCTCAGATTACTTTTTTGTAAGTTTTCATATACTTTGTCGTCTTTAATTTCTTCGTTATAAAATCTGTAGTTCTACCAACAAAAAGTAATTACACCCCTATATAAAAAGCAATTTTTTCCTCTTAGTTATGTGTCCCAAATGTAGGAAGATAAATGAGATAAAGAACAATTTAGCTGCAAAGTAAACATAGGCTTGAAGTCTTATCCATCACTTTGCAAGTCATTTCTCCAATACACTATCTCCCCTTCTCACCCTTTCTCAGTCACCCTCTAGTGTGTCTGTCTCTCTGTGTGTGTCACTGAGTTGCAGCAATTGGAGGCCCTCGGGGTATTGATTGGGCTCGACTTAATGCTGTCAGACTGATGGGAGACATGTGATTCACAGATGAGATCTTGGCCCTGTACACTCAGCCTCCAACCACAGTCTCACACACACACATTTTACACAGCACGTGCAGTCACGCTGGCAGAACGTGGACAGCAAGCACACAGACTACTGTATACACATTACGATCATGGGCCGTTGCAAAGGCAAATGCATGCACCCACACTCAAATGGTTAAACTGCTCATGCATGGGTGCGCACACTCCCCCACACACAAACACACACCCTTGGGAGTCCCTCCTGACACCCTCAATCTGTCATAGCTAAAACCCAGAGGACCTCGTCTTCGAGTCAGGAGGGTCTGGACAGTACACTGAGCTCAGCAGAGTTTGCGCTAATCAAGACTGGCAATGACAGACTGCCTGCAATGACAGACCTTTTTTCACTTTTACATATTTCACCGTTGAGGATATCTCATTTCTTTGGTTGGAGGCATGGAAAAAAGAGTTTGTCCTGGTGGGCAGCGATGGCTCGTGCCTAATCACTGTCACAGCACTGAAGTCTGAATGCACAGAAAGCTCTGGGTTATTCAGTCATATTTAATGTTAATAAATAAAGCAAATAGTGCAACGCAGATTTTATCTTGGCTTTCTTTCTGGTTCAGAGACAACAAAGGAACATATTTTATTACCACAGCAGGTCAACATTGTAAGCTACATGGTATTATTTAATTGTTATAAAATGATACGTTACAGCCTTTCAGTAACAGCAGAATGAAGAGTGATCATAATACATTCAGAAAAGCCTTTGTTTATGTCAGTTAAAAAAGAAAAGGCCAAATACATTGCAATATATAAGAGGAGAATGTTAGCACATAGGATAATAAATTACCGTAATGAATATAAATATTTATGAATGCTGTATGAGGCATAGGCAACACAAACAACATTTCATTGTTGGTTTAGGTCTTTCCATGCGAATGGGTGCTTTTCCATGTGAAATTGAAAAATTTAGAAATGGTCGGACTTATCTTCTAAGGGTGCCTTACCCTCACTTCCTTAATAAATAATGCAATCGCGCAAACAATGCACTGCAGCTCCAGTGCCGCTTATTTGCCTTTATCCATAATAATATTCATCAGGCTTTTATTGTGTGTCAGGTTTTTTTAAAATAAAGAAATACATTTCCCCGCATGCTGTCCTCGAACAGAGTTCTGTGCTTCTGTTCTGCAGATTATGTTGCCCTAATAAAACGTACATTCGATCTTTCCTTGAGCGAGTACTGAGCGTCCTGTGTGACATCTGGACGTTCTCTGTGTTTGGTCCCAAGGACGGGCAGCCGCTGTCAAGTCCAAAGGCAATAAGCATTCAAATAAACACCCGGGTCCTCAACATTAGGCCTGGTAATTGACTGGATGCAGAGCTGGGAGCACTGAGCCAATGTAACGGGAAGTAATCATGTGATGAACTGACCCCTTTGTTAAATGGTGTCACTCAACCTCTTAAAATCTGATAAACAAGTCAGTAGGCTGGCACAAGATCTATACCCCCATCAGGGTTGATTTTCCTGCTGCGTAACTATGTCAACGGTTAAATGTGACCTGTGACTTTCTAATAAGAGGTGGCCCTTACACTTACAATTCACCCGTAAAGTTGAATACCATAGTATCACAGTGCTTTTAGATAAATCCTTGGACTTTAGTTATAAAGCAAATTTCTTTTTCTGGAAAAAAAAAAAAAAAATTTAGAAAGTAAATTCCAACATTTCATTGCTGTTGTTTGCTTACTATTCCTTTATGTCCATACAGTTTTCTTTTGTTTGAAACTCACAGTATTACAAGATTTGGAAGTTTCATCTATACAAGAAATCTTGTACTTTGTGCTAAATGCTAAATCAATGGGCTAATTAAAATGGCCAGCTAAGATGGTAAAAAAGCTAAGTTGGACAGATGTAATGTTTACCAAGTTTACCATATTAGTTTAGTATAAATACCCGAGGGAATTAATTAAATTAAGATGAATGGATGGCTCCAAACAGTTGCAGAGACATTGGCGAAAAAGCCAAAACATCATCCTCCTGGAGGAGCTGTAATTAGATGAGTACCAACGTCACTAAGAGTCTTCCGAGAACTATAAAGGCTCAGGCCAGCATTTCAACACAGTCCAAACATCTTTTGGGACATTTTGCTTGCACTAAAGGCGCAGACTAACGGACCAATATTGCCATCAGTAGAGCCACACAGCTAGTATAGCCAAGCGAGGCACATCAAGATCACTGACCATTTAGTGGAAATCCTGAATTATACAGCCAAAGTGATTATGCATGAAATTCTTACATGTTAGCATAATATTAGTGAAATAATCTAAGGTAACATGCACAACCTGAGCATGCGGCAGAGAGCATGAATGACTTTCCCAATAGTGTCAATATTTCACCTTCCTGAGTCATATTAGTGCAAGAAACTGATGACTCCATTGGATAAATTTGGCTGCGGCCCTTCTCTCCTTGACTCACTAAATGAGCCGAGTGAAGGATGTTGTGCTCTTCTGCATAAACGCTCGCAGCAAAATAGAGTTTATTAAGACCCATAAAAAACAACATTAAAATTCACAACCAAGAAAGCGTCGCCTGACCCCTGGAGAATGATAAATTAGCTTGTGTTGCTCTAGTAAAACGACCATTTTATACCTTCATCTCCCCCCCGGAGCTGCTTCCCCTTCAGTGTGGCAGCACTGCAATGGGCCCTGGACCGGGAGGCTTTGGCAATGATGTTTTTCTCCGATGATGCTAATATCATTCTGCTGGTTTCTCTTGTGAACGGAAATCAAATGACATTTCATTCAGTTATAGATCTGCTTCTCACATTCATTGTGCTGCTGGAAGTGAGCAAAGCGTGGAGCCACACATTTCTTCTCAATTCTGAATTAAAAACTAAAGTGTCTAGTGGTGTAATAGAAAGCAAGAGTCAAGCAATAAAATGTCTCGAGAAATCTTTGGGTTGATATGATCTGCTTAGGGCTTATTTCACTCATACCTTTGATTGTGTTCTACCTTTAACTTACCATTGAGAAGGGGCTTTCTGCAGCCTGTTCTGCTCTGCTTACCTGGCACAAGCTGCTGAGTACAGCCACCTCCTCATCATTAGTTTGAGCGATGGCTAAATAGATTTCCTGTGACAGTGGCATGCCAATTTCCCACAAGCAAAACATGCAGGTTCCTGAGCACCATTTGAGAGGGGATGGAGGAGAAAAATTGGCCCTTATTATAAGAAGTTGATTATATAAAATAAAAGCAACATTGTTAGTACAGGAAGTTGTGTTATTCTACAGCCCTCTCTCAACATGCAAAGCTGTTATTTTGTAAGAGTCAACCTTTAATGACGCTCTGCTACCAAAGTCCCTTGCGAATCATCACTAGCAACTCATTAGCACTATGCTAAGCTAATGGATCAGTAAATGGATTTTTATGTGGGCATAAATGCTAATTCGCTACACTGCGGCGCCGTTCAACAATGCTGTGTTTAGCAAGACAGTCTGAGCCTCGAGGGTGTGTTTGTGTCTCATTAGGCTCGGCCAGGGATCCATTCTGGATGGGGAAGACTCAGCAGCAAAACTGAAATACAGCGATGAAGGCCCGCAGTGCTGGAGCACTTATCCCTTGTGCTGGCCCTGATGGTTTTATTCAAGAGGAAAAAAGATATCCCACAAGTGCTGACACAATTGCTTTTTTAAAAGCACAAAAACAGCCAGTAAGATCAAGTGTCAGGTGTTATTGTGTTACATGGTGGTTGCTGCTAGCTGGGATTCACATAGACACAAGCTAAAGGCACTTGATAACACTCGAGCTACGATATATCTGAGGGAAAAAAATGCTCTCATGCAAGCATAGCATGACGAGTTTCGCCCCTCCACTGATCCCACTTTAGTGTTATTCCATGATGGGCAAACATTTACTGCATGGTTATTCGGCTGTAGCTACAATACATAGCATCACTTTTTTTTATGTGTCAATTACAGGGCAATTCCCAGAGCTGATTGAGAAATGTAATCAGATTTTATGGCGGTAATCTGCGTTGAGAAGTGCAACTACACATTTTAACAAATGTACAGGGTGGGCCATTTATATGGATACACCGTAATAACATGGCAATGGTTGGTGATATTAAAGTCCTGTTTGTGGCACATTAGTATATGTGAGGGGGCAAACTCCTCAAGATGGGTGGTGACCATGGTGGCCATTTAGAAGTCGGCCATCTTGGATACATCTTTTGTTTTTTCAATAGGAAGAGGGCCATGTGACACATCAAACTTATTGGTAATGTCACAAGAAAAACAATGGTGTGCTTGGTTTCCAGTGTGGCCACCATGAATGGCCACCATGGTCACCACCCAGGATGAGGAGTTTGCCCCCTCACATATACTAATGTGCCACAAACAGGACTTTAATATCACCAACCATTCCCATGTTATTACGGTGTATCCATATAAATGGCCCACCCGGTATAATAAGTGACATCAGATTTTCTTCAAACCTTTATCACACTCAATTTTTCCCTTTAACAAATGCTAGATAATCATAAAGATTATGTAAAAGTCATATTTTTATAACATCAATATATGATAGAATCCACATTACAAAGAGTTTTTATTCTGTCACAGTAGCTTCCTGACAGCTCACTGTCTGGTGTAGTAAAGGTTTTCTGATATCCAGTGAAATACTGTGCTGTAATGTAGATGGAATGGAGGAAAAATACCACATTTGTTGATCCCGACAGAAGCCCACATCCAAAACCCTGAGACAGCAAGACATACAAGGAAAGTGGAAGGAAGCAGCAGGGACAGGCCTTGTTGAAAGGACATCTCTGAGTGGGAGTTGAGTGGGAATACTGGCTCAGTAGCATCCGCAGAAACCACATGCCTCAGTCTTTTTACAGTCAGGTGGAACACCTAATATTCTTGATGGTACTAATGCTACATCATGACCTAGAAATATCACTCGCAGTGAGCCAATAAGAAAAACAGTGCCAATTCATAAATCAATAATAGCAAGGCAAAGCATTTTACGAATACCTTACTTCCCCTTAATTTTACATTTCTTTAAGATTTCCTGGAAAGAACTCGGTCATTTGAGAGAATACAGCAGAGCCAGCTGACTCAGGAGGCAGAGTGGCGGCCTCCGCTGATCAGTCCACTGCTCCACTGGCCCGCATGTCAAACTGTCCATTACTGGTTGAATGAAGAACAAAGTTCTGTGTGTAGGCTGCAGTGTAAAATTTTTTGAGTGGCCAATAAGATTAGAAAAACACTAAATGAATTCCACCGTAGAGCCACAGTTGTATAGAGTTTAATTAGTTTTACAGTAATTAGCAGGAAAGGTGGGTCTTAAGAGAGATTTACAGTAGAAATCCGATGCATTTACACTCTCGTACTTTACTCTAAATATATACAGTATGGTAGACAAATTATCACCTAACTGGCTTTTGCTGTGACCAGTATATGCAAGGTCATGCTGGCTTAGCAGTTAATTAAAAATACTTACAAGCACTTACATTTAAAACTGCTTTTAGTTTCCCATTAATGAGGACTTTTTATAGACCTGTGAAAGAAAACAAAAGCCTCATGAAATTTATAAAACTTTTCAACCTTTTATACACAATGGGTTAAGTGGCTCTGAGCAATTAAATAACTAAATAGACATTAACATTTGGTAATTATATATTAAGCAGGGGTATAAGAGAGTATTAGTTCCTAAACAATGCCTTAGGGTTTCATATAGCCACACAGCTCTGAGTAAACTGTGACATAGAATAAATCAGATTAATATTTACTCTGCCTGTTTTAATTGTGAGAAGTATGGGAACATTTCTGATGCAATTATATGCAATTATAACTTGTAGCATTATATGTCAATATCCACTTGCCATATTGTGGAATAATACTAAAATAATAAAGACATAAGGCAACTTTTGTAAAGCGATATGTTATACAGTGAATAACTCGGTTATCTGTAATGAAATCTATTCTCTACAGTTACTTCAGGTATAGTATTACACAATGCATTCAATATTTTTTTTCGTTATTATCATAATTTATCTCACATACCGTTACTATGTCATTTTCAGACTCTGGGTTTTTTTTTCAGCTATTTTTTAAAATAAATGCTGTCTGAGAAATACAAACATAATATCTATATACATTACAGCCATGTGTTGCCGGGTAAAAATCTGTCATAAAGATGATATACCGCCTTAGAGAACCTTGTTGTTGCTTAGATGCTAGAAAGTGAAAGTAGCGGTCAAAATGCACAGCTTTTACTTTGAAGGTCCCAAAAAGTTGTATGATAGTGCACTGAAAACCTCCTTGAGAATATTTTGGTTACAGATGTGGCCAACAAGAATTTGTATACAAAACACCAACTTGTCTGCAAACAGTTGCCAACTACTTGCGAAGTGGTAGGGAAATTATAAAAAGGGCACAACCTAGAAATGGACACCACGTGCTGTCAAACTTAGCAAGTGTTCGCATCCATGTCCGGAATCTTCCATGAAAACTATGGGCGACTGTAGCAACGTGCTATTAACCAAAGCAACCACAAGGAGGGTTTTGTGGTAATGCCCTCTGTGAATGATTTCACCAAGTGACAGCCAGCAACCTCTCAACAACAATACACATATTTGCCTAGCAACTGGAGGCTGTCAAGGGGTCGAAAACCAGTCGCTAGCCCTGTGTGACTGGGACCATACCAGACTTACTTTGATGACATGTTCTAGCATAAATACTTGTCAGATTTGGACATTTTTCAGATGCAGAGCCAGAGGAGGTTTATGTATGTCCATCTGTTCTTATCTATCATTGAGTAAAATCCGTCAGTGTTACTGTCCTGCTTAGAGTCACTGCAGCAGCTCCTGCGCTGACAGTGAGGCAAAACAAAGGGACAATTTACTTACGGTGAGTGCCAACCATAGAAGTGATAAATAAAGGCAGCATGAAATCAAAGAAATGGGATCAGGTGGAAATTGGTATTTTCTCACAACACAGAAGACTGTGTACTGACCTGGAAAACACACGCACACACACACACACACACACACACACACACACACACACACACACACACACACACACACCAAATGCACAGTCCACAGCTTCTGGGAGCAGATGCTCTCTTTATATCCTCAAATGCATACATTAAGATGGAGATGTACAGGGCTTTGTAGTACAAAGAAATGAAAAAAGGGGAGCAAGGAGCAGGCACATTAACCGGAACACCTGTACATTATAATGCAACCAACTGCAATCACCCCTAGTAAAGTATCACCGTGGCGATTATTATTTTTGCAAATGGCTTGGAGAGATGTTATTCATCTGCAGACCGTAGCTCGATGTGTTTGGAATGTGTTTTATTTTTTATTTGTATTCTTTTGGAAAAATATTACTGGCGTTCACGTTATTGTGTCCACTTCTTCTGCTTCTCTCAGACTGATGCCTTTTGTGCTACTGCTCCTCTATAACTCCTTAGAGTAAGACCCATAGAACAAAAAATACATTAGTTGGATATATATATATATCAATATGTATGTATGTACATAATTTTAAATATATCAAGCATTTCTTGGCAAATAGCACATCTGGCCAGCCAAAACATTTCATATCAAAATATAGTCGGTTTAGACAAGGATTCGGAAATACATTTAATCACACATAAATCGATTTTAATTACAGAATTTTAACTTATGTGACAATACTGTTTCAATTTCAGTTTCAATTATATTTTATCCCCAATATAAATATTTCTATGTACTAAAGAAAAGACAAGAAGGAAGAAAGGAAAAGGCGAACCCAGAATTAAAATGAGATCCAACATCTGTAAAATCCCAAATGCTTCCTTTTTGCCAGATGGTGAGCTCTGGTCTGGGCGTGTCCCAAAAATATACAAGAGTATGAATAATGCATCGGATATGACTTATTTCACAGTGTATCTCTGGATGTTCCTACCCACTCACGCATACAGAAAAACATACACACACAAGCACACGTGTACTCACATATTCACACACGGACAGATGCAAACATGCACCCACACCCTTGCGCCCACGCAGACATACACACACACACACAGTATAGATCATTAAAACAAGCCAGGGGTCCACATCTGCTAAATGCTCCCAGTTGTGTGTACAAGATGTTCATTGACAAAAACTACTTTTCTAGTCTATGTTGGCACCACATAAAAAAAACCAAACAACATAAGGTATAAGCTAAGTCATCCAAAATGTCCACATTTCACCATCACGATCTCCATTCAGTGAGCAAAGACAGTCAACTCATCTGTCATCTCTTGTGTGACTTTCATGCTATTTCATAATATCCGTCCCGTTATGTGTATGCAGAGACATTGGCGGCTATGGCCTTGTAAAAATCTCACCTGGCCAAATGAGAGAAAGGTGTTAAAAGCTAGAATCCAACGGACAATATGGCCTGCCTCAACCTCTGTAAAGTCACGACTCGAGCAATGAACTGTCATTAAAGAAACTTGGCTGGAATATAACCTTGGATTGCTTCATGGCGGCGACTGTAAAGAAGATGAAGGGGCTGACTTTTGAAAGGCCTTGTGACAAGTCTAAATCAAGCCACAAAGGTATAAAAAGAATCTTCAAGGAGCTGTCCCCTGCAGATTGGGCAGTGGCAGACAAAAAGACAAAAAAAAGAAAGGCCTTCAGTGAATTTTCCACTGGTTGTTCTGGGGTTTCTCATAGGGATTTTGTTCCATGATTAGCCCATGAAGTTGGGTGTGATGAACGTTCAATGCTGATGTTGTTACCATGCTGCCCTCGTGGAGTTTTCAGACATTTCAGGTCTCTCACTGCGGTGACTGGAGATGTTATGGGTTATTTTATCTTTTATTTTTTTGTTATTGAAGGTCAGAGCCGATGTACGTTTTGGGAGCCTCATTGGTGAACGGACAAAATATCTTGGGTGTAATGACTGGCCTCGGTTTCTTTAGCAACATAGATGTCAATGAACCTGCAGCAGAAGAAAGAAAGACAAAGACAAACGTGAGACACTAACTGTGAAGTTAGATCGTTTCAGACATGCGCCTTGTTATGCAAATGTGCAGACGATTTTCTGTGTTGTGTAGCCTTTTGAATTTTATGTCAAATTCCAACATTTTCCATGGACCTAATGCTATCGCATTAACAGCAGCAGCACAAAGCAGCCTTTATTGTCGCTTTTGCCTGCTTGTGAAAAATTAACTTTTACTTTAGTAATCTAAATTAATTAGCAGATCCCTAGTGTAGTAGTTTACACACTTGCCTAACAAGCAAAAGATCCCCGGTTTAATCCCGAGAGGAGACACAAATCCCTTTGGGGTTGTGTCAGTAAGGGCATCCAGTGTAAAAATCTGCCAAATCAAACATGTGGAGCTACCTGCTGTGGTGACCCCTTGCGAATTAAGGGAGCAAGTCAAAAGCAGCTTTAATTAGATTATGGTTCCTGTGCACAGAGGAAAAGAAATAAACGCAGTCTTGTTTTTAATCATGTAACAACTAAATTAGCGTTTTCACTTCAGTAAAAAAAGAAAAAGAAAATGTGCCCTGATTTTTTTTTTTAGGGCATTCACTGCCTAACTGTGAGTATCAGAAACGCCTTTTCTTGGTGTCGCATTTTTGTCAGGGCCAAACTGCAGTCCTCATTATTTTTTTAATCAAAAACAAAACCAGTTTAGTTAACAACAAAAACAGCCAATATACAGATTCAAAGGTGTTAAAGGAAAAAAAACTGCAAGACCAGCACCACCACCCACCCACCGACTTCCCTCCTTCCACTTTAATTTTCATATTTTATCCATGTCAGCTCCAGAAAAACACTTTACATACAGAATATGAGCCAATTATGAATTTAACGAGAGACTCAAATTCAGGTCTTGTCATTCTTTGCCTGTGCATTGTCTGACATTATGAAAACAGGCATCAGGACTCTGCGTTAGGCACACTTCAACATTTGTTTTGTTAATTCCATCAAATAAATGACAAAATTAATGAGGAATGTATTAATAGAACGTCCCTCACACTCAACGGTGACTGATTTATGCTTTGACATCCATCACCATTGAAGCCTGTGAGGGAACAGGAAACACCTCATTTCCTGGATATAGTTACCTCTTTTCTTTTCTTTTGAAATCACTATTGCTTCCAGTGAATAAACACAGCACTGGTGTGACTCCACAGTTAATTATGCCACGTCTAAAAGGTAAAAAAAAAAATCTAATTATATGAGTTATGTGAAGAAATGGGTTCATATGTCATATATTCTTTTCTAGGTGGAATACGTTTCACCTGCGGTGAAATTCTGCAGTTAATGGCTTAATTTAGCCAATCATTTGATCAAAAAAACCATTTGAATGATAATAGAATTCTGCCATGAATATGTTATATGGATGAATCCATAAATGTTAATACATAAATGATTCAGGGTGACAGTGGACAAATGTGACACCCCAGGACTGACCACATAAATCATTCAGACACTTAAATATGAGTTGGCAAATCCACACAGAATTGCACAAATTCCCAGGGCTGGCAGATAAATATTTATGACGCCCCCAATTCCCCCCTTTCTCCCCGTCTTTGGTAATTGTGCGTGATTCATTTTGTTTTCTCAGTGGAAGAAGGAAAATCAATCTTAGAATATTGGCTATGAGACACACGGCATGCAGATTCCAAATGCCTGTTTTGTTTTGGGGTTTTTTTCTGTAGAATATAAAAGGTTCAGATATATTCAGTCAAGTTCTCCGATGAAGATTTCAGTTTAGTCGTTACTTCATTTCCGGAGGGAAGTTTCTGGATGTGAAGTAAACCTGAGTCAGGCTAACTTGCTACCCACTCCAGTTTACTTGCTGACTTTAAAACAAGTGGTACTGATTTAGAGGGATTTAAAGTATAATTCTTTTCTTTCTGTCTTTTGAATCTATTGTGAAATCTTTTGTAGCTTTCCTCTTGGTTACTAAAAACATTCTTCCATGTAGACATGCTTTCGATATATGTCCTGAGAGAAAACTGAACTTGAACTTGAACCTTGAAGTAGCCGCTCCCTTTGATGTAGCCACAGAGGGGCTCTTTACTTTCAGTTCTTATGCATTTCAAAAAACTGCCAATAACTCATTGCATTGTTACATCAAAGTGACTCGGAAATTGTCCCAGACCTGGACCTTTATTCAAGCTCGCCATTGAACACATACCTGGAAAATACACTATGAAATGCATTCGAGGCAGGGCCTCTCTTATTTGCTGCTTCTTTTCAAAGTTAGTATTTGTGCTTTCTACAAGATCCAACAATCAAAACATCCTTGGTTTCTTCAAATGAACTGGAAACAGGGTTATGCACTCAGCATGCAAATTATGCAAAATAGCAGATAATCACAAAACTCATACTTGCTGTTTTTCCTCTGCATCCTACGACGGCTCCTTGGGCAAAGGCTGGAAAAGAAGAAGCAGAAGGTCACTAAGGAAGAGAGGGCCGGCCTTCATTTTATTCAGTTTTCCCTCAGCTTACTGGCCTTAGACGCAGAGCAGCATATGTCCATTTAAAAGCACAGATGGCACATCTTCCAATTATATCTAAGGCGAGACGAAGGAAGCTGAAGGTTATTTTGTTCTCTACCAGATTTTATGACCTCCGAGGACACTGCTTCTCCCCTCAACCAGAAAATACGATCAAGTAATGGCCAACGCATCATCTGCATTAAAGAGCAGAGGACCTCTCTTTTCTTCCATCAGTGGCGTCACACTTTTTTTTTCATCACATTAGCTGTGAGGCAGGGTGATAAACAGTGTTCCACTTTATTTCTTTGTGAACGGAACTTCTTGCCGCCCACATTCATCTTAAGGAGGACACGACAACATGCTGTTTTCCGCTCGACCATAGGAGAGATACAGCTTCCTTGCTTTCTTAATATTGGTGAATGAGCCACTTTTGTGCAGATAATGACTCGGCTAATCATAATCAGAAAGCTAATGGTCTGTTTAGCCAATCAGAGGAGCTAAGGCGAGACGGCTGTCTGGGCTGTGCATTGGCATTCCCAGCAGCCGCTGCTTTCCCTTCGGCTGTGCCAGGCTCGCAGCACTAAGGCAGACTTGGTATTCCGCTGCCTGCTCGGCCGGTCCTTCTGTGATCTGTCTCTCTGTCTGTCTGACCAGCCGACTGGCCCCCGCGCTGTCGAAGAAATTCAGTCCTCTGAAGAGGCGCTGATCCATCACACCTCTCCAGCAGCATGTCATCTAAATGCTAAGTACTTCCACTGCATCTTTAAATCAAAACAAGAAAAGAAATGAGCACGGGAGGTGAGCGCTTGGAGGGGATAAAAGCTTATAAGGGCACAATAGAATCTACCAAGCAAACCCTTAGCTTTTTGATTACATTCATTTTCAAAGGAGAGGAAATGTGGGAAGGGAGAAACTGAGTGAATAAGCATGAGAGACCCTGTTATACTTTTAAATGTTCAAGGAATACAGGGAAGGCATGGTTTTTGCCCCTAAACAGTCCCTCAAAGAATATAATTTTGTTGTTTTAGTCCACTTCAAACATCATCATATATGTGCCCGAGCCACTCCCGCAATAAGGACTCCCTCCCGCTCCCCCATCTCCCCGTCTGAGCCCAAGTCTTTGCTATCGATTGGAGCGATTCCTGAAGTCAGGGCAAGTGCTGAGGCGGCAGAAGCGGCCGACACTATTAACTGCTCCTACTAATTAAAAGGGTAACAAGGTGAGTTTGGCCCCGCGGGACAACTGTGCAAGAGACGGAGCCGGCTGTTGGCCCGCCATGCACACCGGTAAACAGTGCTTAGCGCCTATGGTGTTTACAAGACAGAAATCCAAGGACATCGAAGACATATTCATCTCCCGCCGGCACAAGGGATGGGGGGAGATTTACAGATAAAGAGTGAGAGAGAGAGAGTATGCGCACTAACAAGCGCTTTGCTAATTGCTTATATTGCGGTGAAATTGAAACATTTGGACCTCGTCTCTGAGCTCGGGGTGCCCTCGTTTCATCATCACTTGTAAACACTGAGCACTGTGCATAAATGATAAAGTTTCCCAGTTCAAATGAGGTGTGCAGCACGGATCTTTGAGAGGGTGCCAGTGGAGACTGGCAACAAAAAAATAATAATATTAAGGGATTCAATTAACGTCGTTCCTTATCATCAACACAACATATTTTAGGATCAAAGTATTTTTGAGATACAGTATGCCTCGCATTACCCAAAATAAAATCATCAGCCAAGGTAGCATTGCAACTCACAGAAACCTCTGTAGCTGAGACGAAAAGCCACTGCAGGCACAGCAGACGGCTTGTTTGCTCAGTGCTCAAGGGGAAACAATGCAGAGGCTGCATATTTGGTGGCACTTCGAGCTGCAAAATTGTCACCAACAGCACAGCGTGCCATTGTAGAGAGAGGTGCTATGCTGCGCCATCACTGCAGTAAGTAAGAATCTTTCCCTAGGGGTCTCTCCTAACAAGTGGACTCCTGCACAGGACTTAGCTGGGTTCATCAACCGGAGCCTCAGAAAGGTCCCAGTCATAACAATTCACTGGAGCTTCTGCTGTTATTAGCCATAGCCAGAGCTTACTGAAGAACCTGGGTGGATGGTTCACATTCACCGTGTGAGCCTGATGTACTGAAGCATCAGAGCATCACACCCAGAGCTGCCTCAGAGGAAAAAACCTGATTAGTTTCCAAGCAGCATGTTCTGTTTGCTGCTTTATTTCTGATGTGCCATCTGCAGAAAAAAACCCCTCTATTTTTCAAATCTTCTAATTAAGTTTTGCTCTTTAAAGCAGGATTTAATGAATTCATACAAAGCAAGCTATAGCCACAAAATTGGCATGATCCGGAAGACTTGAACCATGTGCAAGTCTTCTGCAGAGAACACAGATTCATGTATTCACTAAATAAATGAAAACAAATTCAGAATTCATGTTCAGTGCAAAGTAGAACACAAATCAAGCGTATTTTAACAGCCTGTGTATTGATTTTGATGCTGTAAAGAAATTCATGAGGCCCCCAGAGAAAGATGATAAGACACATTTAAAGTTTCAAATGCTTTGCAAACAGGCCAGCTGGAATACAAAGTCTTTACCATCAGCTAAAACTTCACTAAGCCATTATATTGTGCTTTATATTAAAGTATTAAATGCAAGACTGAGTACATATACTGGTGAAAAAGTGTCAAAAATAAAAACTATATATTATATAGGTAGATGGTGCTGCATGCATTAATTACAATTAAAAACATATTAACAAATGTACTTGAAAAACAATGTTCTGTGCTACTAAATCAGCATTTGAGTAATTGTATTTGCTTTCTACCACTGGAAACAGGCCTGGGGTTTGTTTTGAGGATGACTACAGCATTTTAAATTAGATAGAAATGTTAGCTTGTAGCCGGGTGCATCATGGGGCTGCAGCACTGAACAATTTATTAAAAATACATACACTAAAGATCCAAAGGGCTCAAAAACATCCTAGCTTTGAAACGGGATGCTGCTGAGCCTGCATGTCCGGTCTACGCGAGAGCTTTTCTGCATCACTGTTACAAAAGAACCCCGTGTTGGTGCCCTTTGGCTTTGACAAATTTACACCAGACAAAACTCTGGAGGCAGGCAGAGTGCAGGCTAAAACACAAATGGCAGTTCAAAGCTTGCCAATGACAGAACTTCAAATAGGGGAGCCGGGTACAGTGTGCTGAAAGTGACAGCAGAAGGGACCGCATTCACTCTGGACTGGAAGGAGAAGGGGGCAACATGCGCCTGGCAAAGTCAAACTGACAAAAGAACTCTTTAATAGATAATGGCAGTACCAGAGGAGGCAAAAACAAAAACACAATGTGTTACTTTATTATAGCATGTAAATGAATACCACAGGAAACACTATAAACTGAGAATGTGATCATGAAGCGTCCTGCAGAATTCCTGCACAATAACACAACACCTATGATAACACAAATGGAAAAGGAAATGGAATGGTGGGAATATATTAGCTGTTTCTCTGTTTTCTGAACATCTCTATCAATCTAGCCTATTTCAATACATTTTCGGCATCTCTCCCCATGCTATCTGCTCAAGACTGATGATCGTGCCTCAGCGTGTGACAAACAGATGAGGAGAAACCAAAGAAGCACATTTTTCTTTTCCGCTTGATAAATAGAAGATCTGCAAATGAAACTGAAATAAATAGTATATTTGCTTATCAAGTGTAACCTCTGTGTACTATGCATTTGCTCGGCAGGGGCACCCGAGCGTTCGAACATCAGTCATTTTATAAATGTACATCCAAAGGCAAAGCAGCCCAGCTACAGTGTGTTATCCCCGATGATCCAGAGAGGGCCTGTCAGATACAATATGACAGGAGTACCGTCAATTCACAAGCAGAAATGGGTACGAAAGCCTGGAGGTGGGCCAGTAAAACATAAAAGCTAGACTCCATGCTCTTTTGTCTGATGTATGTATCAAAGAAACAACGGCGGCATGTTCCTGTCATTCGATTATGAGTGAATTAAAAAGAACAGTTTTATTAAATTACAGATTTCTTGTGGCAGACAGCAGTACTACTACAAAAGCAGTGAAAGTTAAACCCTGTTTCATTCAAGCGAGCACACTAGAATTGATTTCAACAGTTTGTTTTTGCATTATTGTTGGAATTTTACTTGCTGCTGCACAGAAATTAAATAATTTCGGCACTGAATGAGACTGAAAGCCAGCAGAGCAATGAAGGACATGGTGCACAGCATGCATATCTAATATCTGCAAATGTTCCAGGCCTGGTTTTTCAGTGCAGTTTGAAAATGCAAACATTTTTCTAATGACAACCAGTTTTGATTTTCTGAATCATTATTTTCTTTCTGTAATATACCCGAGACCATTTCCTCTTATTGGAAGAACATTTTACTGTATGTTTCCTTCTGAGCCTTTGGCACAAGCAGTTGCTATTAAAAAAATAACCTACTTTACTTCTCTTATTATGCATTTTATTTGGGCTAAACTAATGCTGCTGGTCACAGTGCTACAGCACCTAATCAAAGAGATTCCATCATCACAACCACCTTTATCTAAAGATGGTGCCCCACTGAGAGTGAGTCGGTTTGAAGAGATTCCAGAGGCGACAAAGAAGAAAACAAAAAAGAAATAATTTACATATCCTAAAAAAATACAATGAAATCATATAAAATACAAGTGCAAAGTTATATGCTAATGAAACTGCAAGTAAAACTAAACCAACACTGAAGGACCTCTTGAAATAGAGCTTTTATTCTCAGTAGGGCTAGTTGTTTTGATAAAGATTTAGCAACTAAAGCGATTATAAAGAGTTCTTATAAAAATGTAATTACATGTACAGATGAAAGACAGGCGGCTAATGTGAGCCTTCAGCACAGCAGCCAGCTCTGCAGCATTTACTTTACTTTTGAAAACGACTTTACCGAGTATTATGGCAGCTTGTGTGTTTGACACATATATACTCATTTTTTTCTACAGAGACAGCACTTCACTATAATATATCAAAACAGCCACTGTTTTTGGTTTGTTCTTGTTCTTATTCTTTGTGTTATTATTGCTTCAGAGACAGCTATGACATTTTTAAAGAAGGCTACACTTACACTTGTCTTGGTTTATTAATTATTTTAAAAAAGAAAAAATGCTTCTATGTTCTTCTTACTGTGAATCCTATCAAGACCAAGAGACATCAAGGTGTTGGGACATCTCTCAGTACTTCCTGACCTTCACACTTTGTCTGTAACACCTAGTCGTTGCCTCCAACTGAAGACAGAAATCTCAGCTCAGCTCATAACTGCGCAGCCACATTGAATATCACTGTAATTTTAGGAACCTCATACCCTAAAACAGGATAGTGTGACAGTGTATGATCAAGTGAATAAGTAATCACTCAGCCGTAGAGACCATATGACAACCATCAGTTGAGAGGGAAAAAATGAGTAATCCTCAACTAGAAAATCTCGAAATGTTCAAATGCGTGGCTTGCTAGCAGATAGCAGTTTGCACGGAACATGCCACCTTGTCTGCAAATAGTAAACAGCTGCTCTCTGAGCATTAGTAAAATTGTGAAAAACAAGATGCAAAGCAGAAATAGACTGCAAAGCAGCTTTGAGGCACAGCTTTTACTGTGAAGGAGAAATGTTCTCTGTTATCATATGAGTTGGTGTCTATCATGCAAACTACAAGCAACCGCTCTAATCTCCAAGCAAGCAAATCAATGATAAGGAGATTCTTGCTATAGCATGAACAGGTCGAAAATCGGTCAGACATTTTTCCCTCATGTCCAGTATGGTAGTCAAAGGAGTCCAATATGGTGGGCTAATTAGCTAACTGAAACTAGTTAGCTAAATATGCTGGAAGCATGCTCACCAAACTTTCAACTGCTCAGCAAGTCATGTTAGCCCGTATGCTAGAAAATACATTCAGTCCAGTGGTTTAGACTAGTTGAGGGGAAAGCTTGAAGCTAGCTACATGTAGCAGCTTACTTGTAACCTACCTGCTAATTGCATAACTTGGATACTACTCTCAGTTTTGGTGATCTATGAGCATTTCTGGCTGTGGTGTATGACAAGCTGACTTAAAATAAAACACACTCTCTCTCACACAGTGCCCATAGAAAAAGTGTGTTATAACTGTATCATAATAATTCTGGGACAAGAATGAGGGTCTGTGGCACAGGAGAATGATATTTATCTGACTTTAGCTCCACCTGTTATTAGGATAATTCATTTTTGGTGGTTATCGTGAGATTTATCATGTATATCATGTTCTACCTGTAGGGCTGAGATAATACCACCTGCTTCTCATGTTATTTGAATAATTAAGTGTTATAAATGAAATCAAACACACTCGGTAGAATTATATTCACTGGAAAGGTGAAACAATGACTGCAGTGTTAGTTTTCACCAGCTGTTTGGAAAAATAGAACACCATTTGAGATAGATGACATGCTTTGACATTTTTTGGCAGTGCACCTGAGGCTCAGTTGTACTGTTTTTTTGTTGTTCCTATTTGGACACAACATCCTTTTCTAGCCTCTTACGCTAATGATTCCAAGCCATACAGAGAACTGTCATCTCTACCGCAGGTCTCCAACCTCACCAACTAATCAACAATTTATTTCAAGAAGCTGCAGAGAAATAGTTGTGTCCCTGACAGAGCCTGGGAGTGTGTTGGGCTGCCTTTGAGAAGCAAACTCATTAGAAGTCTGTCTCTGGTCAGATGGGCTGCCAGCACAGCAGTGACCATGGTGACACGTGACTTGGCTGCCTGGTCCTTTGTCGTAGACACTGAAGCCTTTATAACTGAGGTGCTAGCAAGTGTTACATAACGACACTGTGGAACTACATCATCTGTCCATGTAATTTTCTCACTTCTTATGAAAGAAGTGAGATTTTCATAACTCCTTCATAACTGGACAGGAACATTTGAACTGACACAGTGCCAAAAATCTAGTTTTATCTGTTTGTTTTGCCCTTTGGTGTCATATTTGGAATGTTTTCTAGCCAAACACCTGTTTTTCTTTGCTCTATTTCTCATAAAGGCACACCTTTTACTTATTCCTTCCTGTACAAATCAAGATTTTTGTGTCATGGCATCCTTTCAAAAAGCCGGCAATGCTAACTGGCTATGATGTCTTTATGTTTACAGCAACACTGGCAGGACTACACAGACTGCGCTGGCTTTTTTTTTTTTTACCATGGCTGATGCTGGAACAAAGAGCACATAGCTGGAGGAGGGCCACCAGAGCAGAAAAAAAGAGAAAATGCTAAAAAAAAACATGCAAGCTTCTCTGACCTACTGGGTCACTCAGTGTGTGTACGTCTGTGCGTATCCTGTTCATTTTGTAACCCTCCTCATTTTGCCAAAAAATGCCCAACTACGACTGGTCGAATCCCCTCCAGGCCACACACTAGCCCAGCAATGGCATTTGTTGTGTGGGTGTATGAAGATTTTTGGGGTATTTTTTTCCCACCAACCATCGAGTTATTGTCTGTGGGTCGAAATGCGCACGAGTCTGCAGTCTGACTATGATCAAATCAGGATTTCAAGTACTTACATTTCATACTTTAAGCTCCCGCTAGCCTGTGAAGTAACAATATTCAGGAAAATAGTCCTATCTTTTTTTTTCCGCACTGAAGAAGCATTTCTGATATGCAGAATTTCAATTTGAGCCCATCACTTTGCAAACGCAAAGCATTAGCAAAGGCTGATATTAGAGCTCAGTAGTGCTCTCAACAGAGCTCTCGCCAAGCAGAGAGCAAGTGATGCAATCTCACAAGCCTCTCACTTGCCTAAAAGGAGTAAAACTAATTTCACTGTCCTAAATTCTCCCTGGCTGTCTTGTCAATTTTCCACCTTATGAACATTTCCAGCTTCCGTTCAATAGCACAGACCCCGGCATGCAACTGTGCTCTTGTGTAACCCCGCAATTTAAATCCACCCCCCACCCCCCCCGTGTCCCCGTCAAGTGTATGAAACCAACCTCATAACACCCCACCCCAGCCCTCCTGAATTGCGCTTTCCACCTTGGAGAATATCATATGTAGACCTTTCAGCAGCTCACTAGTGAAGACAAATTGCAAGCTTGTTTGGAGGGGCCTCTAGAGAGTGATTCATATTAATGGCTAGCTGGCAGTGGAGAGCGGGCTGCATATGCAAACTCCATTAGCAGGTTAGGCTGGAGTGTGTGACCTGGCAGTGCCACCATGAGCTGCACTCACAAGAGGGCGGGCGGTAAGGAGGAGGCTGAGGTGATGGGAGGTGGTTGTGTTTATAAAGAGCTGCAGGTGCAGTGACATGTGTCTAATATGGGAGTGTCTATATATTGCAGTAAAACTGACAAATCACTTAATTAATGTGTGTTACAATAGTTAGACTTTTTTTAAGGTTTTATTATACCTGTGACGCTGACACTGCAACTCCAAAAAATGCATCACGTACAGTCAGCATATAAAAGTGCAATAATTTTTTAATTAAAGTCGACAGTCTACACTGCTGAAGCAAACAAAGAGTTTCTCAAGGCAAAGAAATTTTCCATGACAGCATCAGCCACCTGATCTCAACCCAACGGAGCACGTTTTTCAGTTACTGAAGGTAAAAAGACGCACAATCAAGCAGCAACAGCAGCTACATAAAGACCTGGCAGGTTATCACAAGGGAGGAAACACTCCATGGGCTTTAGACATCAGTCAGTCATTGCCTGCAAAGGATTTTCAATCCAAGTATTAAAAACAATCTTTATATTTTTTTTGTTTGTCCAGTTTCTTTTGAGACTTTGAAAATGGCTAGGCGGCTGGCAGGGTGTATTTAAAATGGCTGTTAATGGTTCTTAACGGTTAATGTAATACTTTTGTTAAACCCCTTGAATTAAAGCTTTTAAGCTGAAAGCCACTGTGTGTGTACAGCCGCAAAATTCCTGTCATCCAGGCACTGTATATGGAGCATTAGTGCACAGATTTGTGCATTTTCTTTTATATCACAAGATTCTTTCAACATTATCATTATTATTAATAATAAATAATTATATAATGCATGAGGATATACACATATATATATTCTCTTTAGATACTGTATTTGAGGTAAAGAACAAAGACCTCAACAACTAATGAAACATACTAACATTTTTAACATCTAGTTGCCCCAAAAATGTCAAGTATTGAAAGTAGGGAAGGCCATGGGGTTGTTAAAATAAAAAGAGTTTATCCTCATGGGAGCACTAGTGTGCAGCATCAAATTAATGGCAATTTGCCTGTTTGATTAGATTTCTGGTATGCAGAGTTTGTATTTTGGCCTGAGGGTGGCTCATGTCCAGAATAGATTATAAAATGTATTATCTACATTCGGGCCTGATATTTGAACTAGAGGAAAGGTCACAGCGTACACACACACACACACACACACACACACACAAAAGTCCTATTCTTTTTGAGGACTGTGTAGATTCATATTAAAAAAAAGAGTTTCCAGTGTTGACCTGCACAGTTCATTATTTGACATCAGTCAAATAATTGTTGAGATGTCTCTGTCTGGGCGAAAGTGATAGGCTGACAGGTTGACGTCTCCATTGTCAAAACTCCACCCAGAGAGATTTTATTAAATTCTCTTCCTTTCATTAATGAAAGCAGCACTCCATAGAAACTAGCTTGAGCTGGTTGTAGGGCTGCCACAAACAATTATTTTGATAGTCGACTAGTCACCGATTATTATTGCGATTAGTCGACTAATCAGATCATGCCTCCATTGGATGTACAGCTACAGCTTATTGCACCAGCAGCATCTGCTCTTATATAACTATCATTAGCTTACAGCTTTAAGTGTTTAAGGTCTGTGCTAACTAAAACTAAAGACGATGAAAGATGCTGCTGCACAGAAATTAAAAGATGATAGTTTATTAAATTTCAATGAAATTTGCAGATTGTTTCGGTGAAGTTTAATAAACTCCTTGCTATATTCGCCAGCATCTCACACTTCTGATAATCAGCTGTCTGCTTGACGTTTATTCAGCTTTGTAAAAACTATAACTTTAATCTTAGCCAAACCGATTTACTCAGCAACAAATAAAATACTAAAAAATGTGACTTATATATGTTTAACCTGACTAGCGAAAGACGGCGGTGGGTTTGAAAACGATTTGCCGGGAGTCCGGTGTTCTCACGGGCTCTAGTGAGCCTTGCCCCCGGGCTAGCTATCGAGCTGGTGGGTAACAGACGTCTCCGAAAACGTCGGAGCGCTTTTGAAAATATGTGGTGTCTTGATAAACTGAGCAGATATTTGAGGTTTACACAGCTACATTCGCACCTAAAAATATTTTAAACGTTTATTTTGTGACCCAGAAAGAATAATAAGAGTAATAGAATAATATTAAAACTAACTAGCTGCCGCCATTGTTGGAAACTGAGCTGGGCTGCGCTATGAATTCTGGGACAAAGCTTCTTCTTCTTCAGGGTTTAACGGCAGCTGGCATCCTTGTACATGCAGTGCTGCCATCTTCTGTTTCAGTCCGTTATTACACTCTTAAATCCTACTACTTATTCCTGCTTCTTTTGTGATCTTACGATGCGTCGACTATTAAATCAGTCGTCGACGATTTTGATAGTCGACGTAATCGTGACTAGTCGACTAATCGTGGCAGCCCTAGCTGGCTGACTGAATTCATATAGATTTGATAAGTTATTAGAAAGAGATTTCATACTGGACTTAGATATGAAAAAGAAAAAACGTCGGCTTCAATGTATAATTATTCTAACCACATTGTCTTTTATTGGATGCATGGCTTTCTGCATAATTTGTCACCATCAGGTAGATTTGTCACTTTGTTGTATCTGCTAGCTCCACCTACATCAAACCTGTGCACCTCAGCATGAATAAAGAGCCATTATCAGCTTTCAGAAAACCACACTCCCCGAATGCCAGTGTGTAATATGATTATTAACCACGTGAAGACAGATTGTCTCACAATTAAAACCTCCTCTCTGCACTCTCCTTCTCCCAGATACTTGCAGATGTGGACAGACAGAGCTTGGCCGGAGGCCGAGAAGCAGCCAAGTCCTCCATCCTGTTCTCTCTCTTCATCCTTCTATCCCCCCTCCAGCCTGATCAATCCTCTTTATAGATTTCTCATTTTCATTTATCTTCCAGAATGTGCTTTCCTCCCATTTTAGGTCTTACAACAAATACCTCTTGATACCTCCTCTTTTCTACTGCCAAATCCTTCCTATCCCTGCCCCCTCAAAAATACATAACAGAAAAAAACAAACAAGCAACCCCCCCCCCCCCCCCCCCAAAAAAAAGAAACCCACTGACATCACTTCAGATTAACTTCTTCAACAAAAATCTGCTCAGCAACAGCTAATTAAGAATGTGCAGAGGAACACATCATTTGCATTTTTTGTATATGTATGTACAAAAAGCAAAACACTAACCTAAGTGTGCTGTCAGGATACATTACAGCACGGCGGGAATGCATGCGTGAAATCTGTCACAGCTGCCCAGGGCTGCTGGACGGAGGAGGCAGAGGAGCGAACAAGATGAAGAGACATCAAATGAGAGAGATAAGAGAGAGTGAAAATCAACAGAGCCGGTCAGAGGCTGACCTTTGGCCTTGTACCTGACGGGAAGGACAGCGGTCTCTCCTGCTCTGTCCATCTTGTCATCTCTTGCTGACAACACCAAGCTGTTTCACTTGCACTGCCTCTGTAAGTTATACCCCTCTGTTTCTTTCTGTTGACATAATCTTACCTGAGGCAGATATCAGGCAGGTAAAAAATGTATTCACTCTACTGGCATGAAGGTACAATCAAAATAGTGTTTGTCCATAAATATGAGCCTACTTCTTTGTATTGAGCCACTTACAGTTATTTAAAAGATCCAATGAACTCATGTATGTTCTGTTGAAAGGAGATAGCTTAAAGGACATGGTATTCCACAGATATATACAAACTGGCACTTTGGCATTGGCGCTGTGACACAATGGGTTTATGCCAACATTGAGATTGGTCTCAGTTCCAATTTGTTGCGCATGGATGCTTGCACAGGACCTCTCGGTCTCATATTTGATCGTACTTTCACTGCAAATCCTTTTCCTACATGCAGAACTGAAGTCCTGAGTCCAAAGCAAGGTTTTTTAGATTGATACTCACTGACAGAAATTATGTTTTTATTCATTAAAAAAAGACTATTTTTCAGTGATTGTGTGTATTCAGTTTGTTTTGATATTTACCAAGACGAAGCAACTGGTATAAAGTTTAAGATCTGGAGTTAAAAACAAAAAATCCTGTTTTCATCCGAAGCATTGTCAAGAGATGCTAAGCATTTCTAGATATCTCATGCTACATTAGGCAACAACACTAGCTGGAGACTGCTGCAGCCAGAATTCTGCCAATCATGTGCAAAGAGCTTGATGATCTTGTCGCCTTTGAAAAAAGGGAATAGGTCTGCAACCATTTCCAGTCTGTCTAAAAGGGTTGCACTTGACTAACTCAGATGGATAGCAATATGTTGGGAATCCATCTGCATTTTTAAATTTAATGGCAATTATTTGCACATCTTCACTCTGAGAATGATTGAGAGTCCGAGGGAATGAGACAGACAGCGGTTGTTTGGAGACAGGTTGTCTCTCCCCAGGCAACCTGCGCAATCCCCTTGTGATCATAAGCGATCACCCAGAGGTTGAGAGGGTTGCACGTTCAACCTTTGGGTCACTGCAATTGTTTTTTTAATTGACAACAACCACCAGTTTTTCCTACTGGCAAGAAGGTTGCTGTCCTATTTTTCCGCTAGTATGACTGAGCCATTAATATGCCCAAAATATGTGACAAAAGCTCCAGTCTCTTGGCTAACAAATAAACTTTTTTCTCTCCACCGCCGTAGATTTTATCATGCATTGGCAGATTGTTAGGCCTCGGTGTCTGATACTGCTGCAGCTGATGCCAGAAGACAACTTGTGCAGATTTCTGTGACAGATCTGCACAATCTGTATTTGACACCCTGGGAATGACAGCGAAAAGCCGAGCAAGCAAGGTAACACTGGTAAATGCAAAAAGGTGGTGCAGAAATAAAATTTGAAGGGTTATAAAGTCTGAGCCAGTTGGCTCAGAGATTTAATGGCCACAGTTTGGCTCTTTGCTGTTCAAGGAGCAGATGACTAAAAAGAAACTTGTCCAGCCGAGCTTGTCACCAACAGTCGTTAGGCCCTCTTCAAAATTTTCATGAACGTGGGAAGCGCAAACCATTCTAAACAAAAGTATAGAGGACATGCCAGCAGTATAACTGGGATCGGCTGACGTTTTTTGGAGGAAGTGTATTTGTTTCCATGACTTGTCAAAGAAAGGTTATCAACACCATATCTCCACAAGTCATAGCAGGAAGGTGGCCACCTGCTAAGAGAAATGCATTACATTGAATTGTACAGAAAGAATACAAAATTGCTCCATTTTCATGGAGCATAGAGCTGCATAGTGTGAAATTGCCAAGAGATATAGTGTGAAGCACACAGTGACAGAGAGACCTGTATCCATGGTGACTCTAATGTTCACTAAACAAGCAGTAATGTCTGGAGGGTAGATATTTTTCTTTATTCTTTGCTTTCAAACGCATTCATAATGATTATTCTTTTGCATTGATACAAAAAATATATGAAGTTAACCCTCGTGGAGACTAGCAATGCTCCTTGTGCATTGTTTCGCTGCTTAATCAAATGAGAATTAATCAGTGCTCAGTAAGCGATGCAGCACTGGCAGCTCTGAGGCATTGGATGCACTGTGAGAGGAGCCTACAGAGGACCAGATGACACCATATTGAGGGTTTTAAAAATTCAACATGTTTTGCATTCGTTTAAATCTCTAACAAAGTCAGAGAGAGGTCAGACACTAATGTTATCTGTCTGCACACTGCCTAATGCTTTGGTCAACATTTTTACATACTACATATATCTGTCTTGCATTTGCATTTGCAGATGTTTTCCATCAGCTTCCACCTTCTCCATAAAAACACAAAGACAGAATAATAACTACAGTTCCTAGCTCGTGATTTGGTGTCAGATTCAGATTTGACTGGCTTCAAATGATTTGTTTTAGCTTTGGGAGGAGATGACTGAGTCTTGGCTAGTGTGTTTAAGCCATTCTGTAAAATAATCCAGGATGTAGGAAAAAGAAAGTTTTCCACAAGTAGCCCGGGTAATATGGTACACTGCTTGCTTTCAGTGCAAATGTGATACAGCACAGGGCTGATGCAGCAGCTCTGTAGCTGAACATCTTATACTTAGGAGCTGCAGATCAGTAAAAACTAATGATGATTTCACTAATTTCATGAGATTTTCTTCCTATGCACTTGCCAACACATCTTTGCACCACTATTACTGTATATGCTACAGATTCAGGCTTCAGTGTTTCAAAAGTTTGAATTACCAAAATTCAAAACTCCTGTAAAAGTGTAAAACAAACCAGACTGAGGCCTAAAGATATCTAAAAAAATCTTCAAAGTTTGATCCCACAGAGAGCAGTGCTGCATGAATTTTCTGGCATCTTTGTTCCACTATTGATGCAGTGTTTGAAACCTGGATGCTGACCTGCTGTTTGACTGAAATATACTCCCTGTAGCCCAGGGCTCAGGCTTCACCTGACACTATCGGCTGGCGGGGGTTCGCTCATGCTGAAAATGTAGGCGCATTGCTGTTATGTGCATATGGCGTATATTAATGTCACGTCTAGTAAATTACCGTGACGGTCTTGATGCGACCACTGCCCCTGGTGCAGGTCCAGCCGGATCGGTTGAACAGGAGGCTGCAGACCTCCCCCTCCATGCAGGGAGCCATCTCACACCACTGACGGCTGCGAACAATTCGTGCTGGAAGGCAAAGAAAGACATCAGGTCAAAGAGGTAAATTAGACAGAGAGACAGATTCACAGAGCGAGAGAGAAAAACTGCAGAAAAAGTCAACTTTTTTTCCCCCATAATAAACAAATCTGTTGTTTTTATGCTCACCAGACACAAAGGTAACCTTATACGTTGATGTCTCTAAAAGCCTGTAGTATTTTAATGAGGTTCTTGTTGAACTAGCATGTCAGAATTGCCTGTGGTAGTAACCTTTACAGGCCAGCTGGCGGTCCATAAATTACTCTCTTGCTAATGCAAGCTTTCACTGCAACTGCACAGAAAGATTGCTTACCCCCCTCTTCCCGTTTTGACATTTTTTTCTTGGTGGAAATTAAAACATAATAATGTTTCATTTGTTTAAGCTAAATTATACTCTGAGAAGTTGAGTCCAGCTACAGCTTGGCCATAAATTTGATCCTGTTACAAAATGCACACATCTTCATTTTTCTTGGCATCATCAGAGAGCAGATGAATCCATCTTTTTCCCCCACTGAGGTCCTAATTAGCTGGAGGCTGTGGTGGTGGTGGCATATCTCCATTGTGTTTTACAGGTGTAGCCACAATTTAGGCGATTATTTGTTTTTAGCCTGCCTACCTAAAGAGATCATAGCTTTTATACACTGGAGATCATTGTGGCCATATTAGAACGTGACAAATGACATGACTGAAAATTGGTCAAAAAACACACAAAACGCAGATTGTAATAACAGACAGGGGGCCTTTTTCAAAAATTATTATATATTATATATATTTTTGTTTTTTACATGTGTCTTGTTGTCCAGTAACTGTGGGAGGAGAAAACTGTGTTCCTTTAGCATGGACAAATGCATTAGTAAAATTGATGCAGCAGCACCATGGGTTTTTCAGTCTACACATTCTTCTTGTCAAAACCTGATGCCAACAAACCCACAATGCAAATTGAACATTAACAGATCAGTGACAGATTGGGAATTGTTGAGGCGGCGAAGGTGAATAATAGAAGGAAATGGATTGCAGATGTCTGGTTAGACCGCTTTTTTATTTTTATTTTATTTTTTGTTGCACTCAGCACCCCCAGATTTACACTTTCAAACTTGCAGTCTTAAGCCCCAATGGACAGTGACATTATTTGAGCACTTCTAGCAGGTTTTACTCAAAATAAACCACAAACAACACAGTAAACCCACTTATGGAGGCATTTGGCCAACATGTTAGTGGCAGGCTAGCAGCTGTAATTTGGTTTTAGGCCCTCGCAAATGTCAAATGTATTATTTCTGATGTCAGTATTGCTATGGCGCTGGACTTATTGTTTTTAGACTTTATGCAGTTGTGACACAAATGACAGCTGCAGGGGTCTGTAAACCTTAAATTCATTTTCAGTAGCATTTTATAGATAGATTAGAGAGAGGAGATTACATATCAGAAAGGCAATCAAAAACAAGCCTTTCTCCAGTCTTCTTAAAGTTATTTGTTGGCAGAAGACGTCAGGCTGTCACAGCGTAACCAAGTGATGCTCCCATTCTCCCGCTGCAGCCTGACTGCATGACATTGAATTAACATTCGCCTGTCGTCGAGGTTGATAAGCACTGATTGTTCTTTACACAGCGTGCTAAAGCAACACTGAAAGGTTATCAGCTCTCTGCGGACCTGGCTGGGGCCACCGCTCCTGCCTACCCACGATCCCCCGGGGCAGCACATTGTGGAACGAGGTAACATGGTGGGCAAATTGAAAGAGAGGAACTACAATTCGCTGAATGTCCGGAGGAGAGCTGATGGTGGAACCGAGAGGGGAGCCGCAGAAGGGGAAGAGTAAAGAGGTGCGGAAAGGGAGGCCTTGTGACATTTTGCTGTGAGGTATTCCTGTCCAGGCCTTGTTAACGCTCTGAAATTGGTCTTTGGAGTGTCAGACCCCAACTGCTAGTCTGCAATAAAGATCTGCTGTCTTGTGGTATTTATCAAGCTGGCCGAATAGCACCCTCATGTATGTAACGCGGCACACACAATCACTGCTGTGTAAATACAAAGCCATTCTCCCTCAGCAAATAATGGATATTATTTACTCATCGTGGAAGGAGCTGTGCTTTTTTAAGCCTGCTCTCATAGTGTTGCCATGCAGCCAGGGAGAGACAGCAGTTCAACGAAACAATACATAAACCTGTCGTCGCATCGTACAGAACGAGCTTAAGAAGATAGTTTAGCTTTGCGACTGGATTCTGAGACAAAATGGTCATTTTGGCATCATCCTGAGTGGGGAAGAGGCAAATCTAAAGTGACCTTCCTCCTGACACAGCAACGTGCCGCGGTGAATTTTCATTTTCACAGCTATCCGTCAGGTGCAACAAAGCGTAGATTTATCAGTCAGTTGCAGATGTAGTTTTGAGTACATTACAGGGCCAGCAAAACTCAATTTCCAGGGCAAGGAATAAAAGCTGAGCTGGCAAAGCGGTGGGAGTGCTGACTAACCGTGGAGTGCATCAGGCCAGCCAACCCAGAGTCACGCAGGTTGGCTAAAATAAATGCAGTTTTCAGCTCCTGCTGTACTATCCGGGCACCCGATAGCTTGCCCTTGTTACTTTTTCAATGCCATCCATGACAACATGAGTTGATCTATGATGACTTGATGAGTCTCCTGGTGCTGAGAGCCGCGGATTGGTGACACGGCGTTAGGGGGGGGATGAGAGCATTGCTGTGATAACCTCATGCACGACAACATCATGAATAACGCGAGCGGCAACAAAACGGCAGCGCTGCAGTTCGGCTTCAGCCTGTCTCCATCCATCAAACCTATCGCTCCCAAAATGCTGGCACGCACAATTGTAGACACATTAAAAAGCTTAGACGTTACAACCACCCGCCCACCCACTAAGCTTCTGTGCTAAAGCTGTCTGAAAATATCTGTCTGCTGCTTGATTTCACCCTTCAGTATGCTTTACATGCTGTGGGTATAATAAACCTGGCTTGTTGGGTTACTCAACTGGTGCAAATTGCTGGAAATATTGTGGCTATCTTGGCATTATAGTTTTATCATGGTGTTTGAACAGATTTTCAGGCCTGTTTTGTAATGTTTTCCTGTTTGTTATGGTAACAGCAGAGATGAAACAGCTGGCTGTGGTGGCTGGAAGAGAGGAGGAGAGTGTCTCTGTCTGGCCGACACCTGGGTGGCCCGTCGTGTCGCAGTCGCTGTCGGAGTCCCACCCAGGGACCACGGACGTCATGCCAGGCTTATCAGCTGCCAGGGTCCCTGTCGGGGTACGGCTCTGGACCTCAAACTAGATCACACGTAAGACCATCTGTCCCCCCTGCACACGGTGCCAAGCCCTGCCCAGTGCAACACAACACTGCCAGACGAGACTCAGAGCAGGGCAGGAGGCACAACGGCGACTTCTAAACCAGACGCGCTGCTAATCTGATGAAATTCTGCCACCGCAGAAGAGCAAAAAATAACATCAAATTTATACTCAAGCCACAGGCAGCTCATTTAAAATGTATTCAGATGAAGAGAGAGACACTTTCTCACCAAGGACACACCAAAGGATTAATTGCATCGAAGAAAAAAAACAAAGCGACGAATGAATCACTAGAACAATTAATTAAGAGCATCTTTTGAAATGAAATAATGGAACTAATACTGATGATTCTTATGCAGCAGTAAACACCCTACAAGATTATAGCCAGTCATTAAAGCTGGGCACCAAAAACACTGTAACAGGTTTTTACGGGTTTTCGGGCTCATGTTAATTAAACTTCAATCACAGATCAATCTGCAACATTATCCTGACAGCATGGGCCTGATGGGCTGATGATCAGCCCGCCTACAAAATGTATCCACACATAATCATGTATTGTGTTTGTTGAGAATCCAGTTAGTTTTCTGTTGCAGTTTTTTGGGGGGGGCTTGCTTTGCATTTCTGGTGGGTAGTGTTTTATTTGTGGTTGTTGACACAGATGGGAAGTTTACGCTCCACTGATCAGAAATCAATAAACCATTAGTAGAGTTGTACCATAAAAAAATTAATAAATAATTTTTTTATGTTTATGAAGTGGTTATAACCAATCTGGGTTAATCCATCAATCAACTGGCTTTTCATGAGCAACAAACTATTGGTCAATTACAGAGGGTCAAAATTAACCAGATGCCAAATATTGTATTTTCAGAAAATACCTGTTCCATATTATTGTAGGGTCTACCTTACAATGTGAAGCGCCTTGAGTTGACTGTTGTGATTTGCTGCTGTATAAATACAATAAAATTGAATTCAAACTGAAAATTTACACTCCTTTAACTACACAGGGGACAACTATCAAAGTTACAAATGCAACAGTGATACAACAAGACTTTTTATCACTTGTCATTAGCCTTTCGTCTTTTTCTAAAGCTGAATTTTGTCACTGCACCGAATCTTTTCTTGGCATCACTGTTGAAAGCAACGCTCCATAGAAAGTTCATTCAAAGGTAGTAAATTGTGCACTTAGACACACTAGTAATCAAACGCTTGTAGGTTGCAGGGTGACTCCATTTCCATGAAAAACTATTAAATAAAAATCTTAAAGGTGTTTTTACTCTCTGCATAGAGGGCTTTTAATGTGAAACATCAGCACATCCTTTTTTTTTAAATTGCAATTGCAAATAAAAGAAACATTTGAACTCCTTGGTGAATAAAAATATTTCTCCTAAACAGAAAGAAAAAAAAACAAGAGCAACAAATTCAATTCAATTAAAATTAACTTTACACGTTCAATAGGGATTTCTTTTGTGCTTATGCAACACTGAATAATCATGGCTGTGTTCCATATGAAAGATGAAATTGCTCATGAAACTGCTGCTATGAAATATACATTCAATAAATATTAAAATGATCAAGATGAGGTAAATATGGAAGGAAGTGCTGTTAGCACTGCAGGCAAACTATGCCAACAACACTAGCAAATGAATGTCAGCTCAGAAGCAAACATGTTTTTCAAAGTCACGCTTGTTTAAAACGAGGGCCTGGCTCTGTCTGCAGTTAAAATAAAGAGTACATCTAATCCTCTCGGCTATGCGTCTGCAATATAAATACGAAAAAAACCTCTGCTTTTGTTTTGTTTTGATGCTTCTTCTAAATCACTTCTTTTGCCCGTTTATTGTCAATAACGCTTTGACTGAGCGCAAAACGAGAAGCTTGAACCCAGCATATAAACGGTCTCCCTGCAGCCTCTTATCATGGTGGCCATCGAGCTTCATACGATTACGGTGTGATGTGGTGGCATGGCAACAACGGGCCACGCAGAGAAAGGGAGCAGGAGAGACTCGGGGAGCAGATTAGAGTGAGAGCAGGGAGACAAGCAAGGAAAAGCACATAATCCTCCTGTGTACAGTGTGCAGACTAAACCTGCACAACCCTGACATACAGCAGCACAAAAGGAGGGCAAAAAAGCTTGAAATACGCCTAAAAAAAAGAGTATCAAAAGAAGTAACTTGCAGAAAAAAAGCCACTGCCCTTGCTGCAACATGTTCAGTGAAGTAAAAAAAACCCCAAAAAAACAGGAGGAACAACTCGGTAATATGTCATACTGCACAAGCAATGCAGCTACCGTCTAGGCTAATCAATTCATATATTCACAGGTAACAACAGACTTTATTCACTTTGAGGCTTAGATAGTTTTGTCGTTATGTAATTACTGAAGGCAGAATACAAGCAGGACGGCAAGGGAGATAAGAAGAATTGTCCAATTGCCTCTGTTAAGCCATCAGCTGCAGATTGTAGTAACTTTGAAAATGTCTCAGAGGTTACATCAGACTAAGCCTTGGATTTTAGTTTCGATTCATTACAGGAAACAGTAAAGGCCCTCAAATCCCAGAGCTTTTCGTGGTGATTATAACTCTGCCGATGACTTGATCCAATCTGTGCTCACAGTGTAAATTGCACGTATACACTCCAAAAGGTCAGCTGCTCACGGGGTCAAATGTCAAACTGTGCACTTTATCAGTGTGTAGTGTGAAAAGTCAATCTCCCAAAGTTCTGTGCACAGCAACCAAAGCTGACAAGCATCAGTTCTTTGAAAATCCAGTAACAGACAAACATAAATACGAATAACCCTCCACACTGGTCATACCTATTGGGTAAAAATGGATGTTTATCAAAGCTTCAGTTCTGACTGTAATCACATTACCACTCACCATAGCTGACAATGGAAATGTTGGAACATTATTCTACCTCAGGTGAAAATCAAAGGTTTTACTTCTATACTCTGTTGAGTGTATTCAGCTGTTAATTTTCCAGTGTTAAAACACTACATCTCCAAAACCAGTTATGTAGATGTTTGTAAAGGACATATCTAAAGTCTGAATTCACTCAATAAAGCTTCCTTGATCGCTGTCCATGGTGCTGATCGTTGAGCTGATCTAGCTTATGGATCCTGGTAGATGAACCGGCCTTTGTTCTATTAGGTCAGTCGCCTAATGTCTGCAATATCTTTGGGTACTAATTCATAATACATTATTTGCATGCTAACAGCTAAAGTTTTGATATCCTTAGATCTGATGTCTTTACCAGCTTTAATCACACTACTGGAAATAAAGGTGGACCGTGGAGGTTGTCGAGATATAACAGGATTTGACACTGTTGCATCTGTGACTCACACCTTTACAAAAATGCTCTATTACTTCCAAAAGACAAGTTATCCCCCCGCAAAAATAACCTTCCATATTTCTTATTAGATATTGAACGTGTAGATCCAGCTGCAGAAACCGGGGGAACTAGAGAAGACTATGACGTGGCAAAAATATATCCCACTAGAAGTGAACCAGGGACATTGCAGTTATTTGCTAATCATAAGTCAGCACACATCTTAATTTTTCAATCCTTGGTCTCAGCATTTAATAGCTATTGGTATTATGTATGAGCATGCTCTTGATCTTTCTACCGCTTTATAAAATGAATAGTTACATATTCCGTTCAATCCAGTTTTAACTAGAGTATGTGCCACCCGTTGACAACAAAAGCCATCTCAAGGTGCTTTGTATTGTAAGCTAAAGACTTTACAAAGAGAAAGCCAACGAGCCGATGATCCTTTATGAGCAAGCGATTCGCAACAGTGTCCTCACTTTGTAAGACGAGGAGACCTCTTTGTGTTACAAACTGTAACATCCAATCTGTAACACCCAAATGCACACCTTTGTCTCATTTAGTGGCCTCATTCAAATGTGGATCCACAAATACAGAGAAATTAAAGCCATATCCTCTCTTAGCTACTTGTCTGCAACGTGCTTCCACTCTCCCTCTGGATGTGAGAGCACCACTCATGGGTTCTCTTGCAGGATGAAGGAGGACACAGCGCCTGCCTGGCCAGATATCAGAAAACACTGCTTAACTTGTCCATCGGCAGGTTCAGTCATAAAGAGTGCACTAAAAAGGCCAGTTGTTATCACAAGCACAACTTTAGAGTTATTAACACTTTTATTGCACTTACAGTAACATAACTAGTTAAAATCAAGTCGGGCAACCCGCCTCTCAATTTCTCTGTTCTGTGTGTGTCCGTTTCACCACAATACACAGGCCATGACGCAGAAATGTTGAAACAGAGAGCAGAGGATAGAAAAAAAAAGGAAGGAGCACACATAAATAGCACAAGCTCCTGATATGACTGCGTAATCAAGCAGCTAAAAATGCGCCAATGTCGGATAAACCTTGTTCCCGATTTTCAGTTCTAACAAGCCGCATCCACGGGATTGGTTCCTTAGTCTTGTTGTGTTTGAAACTGCACTGACATCCTTCAGCTCCCAGGCAAAAAACGCTCAGCCGTGTAGCTGACTGCTTGTCTTCGAGCACACAAAAGAAACACCATATGGACATGCATATAAACCACAGCTCTCCGTCACAAAAAGGAATTTGTTTAAGTTACTCTTTAACCTGAAAAACAAATGAGATTTTTGTGCTCCGTTCACCATATGTTTCCAAAATTAGTCATAGCTGCTCGTATCAGGCAGGCTCGCTCGCCTTTGTTTACATGCCACAGACGGAGAGTCAGTGACGGTTCCACTTTCATTAAAGGTCACTGTTCTATCACAGGATCACAAAAGGGCAGTGATCCACTTCTTCTGCAGCTGTGAAAGTGTTGTATAAAACTGATCAGGAAGAAAGTGGAACACTGAAAGAATGTTCCCCGGTCTTGGTGAGATACAGAAATATATAAACCTATTTATAAGTCTGTGAATTGTTTATGTGTTTAGAAGGGCAAAAGAGGATTTATGGGAATGGCCATTAAAGTGAATGTAAATGAATATGCTCTCAGCTAAAAGGTTAGAGAGGATATGTGATCACAGGCATCATTAAATCCACTGCATTTTGGTGCAATACACACTAATTCCATTTAAAATCCTGGCAACGACTGATGAGCTCAGCTGTCAGCAGAAAATCTTAATATGACCCTGCAAGCAACAGGTCCCAACTTTAATGCGCTGGCTATTAATGGAGCGTAGGGTGTGGTGCGGCAGGAAGCCAGTAATAATCAATTTCCTGCTGCTGTAATCATAGTTCTCTGTAAATTAATTAGCATCTGTTGAGTGTTATGGAAAAATGTCTGCGGAGAGGGAGAGGTGGTTAAAAGCAGCGCGCCGAGAGGATGACATGGACTGTGGGGCTCTGGTGTCAGGGATATTAGATTAAGGCCAACATGAGTCATCGCATGATGGAACTAATGGTGCATCTGATTGTGATATTGTGAGCTCCAATCACACCCCTCCCATCCCTTTCATCGTTCTTATCACCCTTAGCTAGATACTGTCCAATGGCTCAGAGACAGGGGCTCTAAAGTATAAAATCTTATCTACAAAGTGGATGAACACTGGAGTCTCCATTACAAGTGATCTTTTTTTTTTTTTTTTAAACCCAGGTGGAGGAGGAAAAGGAGGAGGAAAATTCAACCCAATACACGCTGGAGACACAAAGCAATTACTAATTTGTTGATGTCACAGTGGCTGACTGAAGAAGGCCTAATGCAGACAACCAATCACACAGTTAGGAGTAAAACAGTCTAAAAGGCATCAAAAAGTCAGACATGCAAAGTGATTATCGATTGGCTGGTTAAACAACCAAATTACATCGGCACTTACTTTTAATGGAGAGAGAAGGAAGCCAATACATTTTGTTCATTGGGCTTATTGAGGACAGGTTGCGCTCTGTTGTTGTTGAAGTCTGGCTTTTTACCCAGTGTCAAACGGGGGAGATGATGCTGCTTTGCATTAGGATATTTTTGACATTAATAACTTGGCTGTAAAGTGGCTAATGACTCTTTGTCCTGTTTTCTTCCATTCTCCTTGGGTTGGTAAAGTTTCATGACTGCATAGTGCATGGTTACGACGCTAACATTTTGACAAAGACTGTCCAAAGACAGGACAGTCAGACCGACACAGCGGTGCCGTAGTTCCTGCAACAGCAGGTTTGTCCAGCAGCACGTTTGGAAGTCACGACACAGGCGGACAGGCAGAAAACAGCAACTGCATTCCACTCAGGAGTAGCCGATGCAGGGCTGCGGTATTGTGCATTTTGCTTCACTGAAATGGGACTCCTACTGGAACAGAGACATTATTGTTAATAGTTACACCTGTGCTTTTCCTCTTATAATTTGTCATGATGTTCCTGTTATGTCAAAATGTCTGCCATGAAAAAGGTCTGTAGATGCTGTTGTGGCAGAGGAAATGATTCCACGTGTCATTATCGCATGTATTATTGGTCTTGGTCTTGATGGATTTGGGGATACAGACACACTTTGGGGGCTTGTAATTGGAAGGTTTGTGTCGTTGTGTCCTTAGGCAAGACATTTCACCTACCGCCTACTGGTGTTGGCCAGAAGGGCTGATGGCGCGATATGGCAGCCTCGCTTCTGTCAGTCTGCCCCAGGGCAGCTGTGGCTACAACTGTAGCTTGCCTCCACCAGTGTGTGAATGTGTGGATGACTGGGTGTGTAAAGTGCTTTGGGGTCCCTAGGGGGGACTAGTAAAAGCACTATACAAATACAGGCCATTTACCATTTACTTTACTCTTAAGATTAAGCTTAAAATTCTATGTGTTTATAGTTAAGGCTGGGTCAGGTGACCCTGTACTCTCCCTTAGTTATGCTGTAGTAGGCCTAGACTGCTGTGGGCTCACTCTTCATGTGTTTATACACCACTCTACGTTTAATCATTAATTATTATTAATCTCTGGCTCTCTTCCACAGCTGTTTTTGTCCTGTCTCTCTGTCTCATCTCCAACCAGTCACAGCAGATGGCTGCCCCTCGCTGAGCCTGGTTCTGCTGGAGGTTTCTTCCTGTTAAAGGTTTTTGCTTCCCACACTCGCCAAGTGCTTCATCACAGGAGGTCGTCTGATTGCTAGACTTGAATTGATTGTTGTTATGATTTGGCATATAAATATCGCATCAGTTGAATTTAGTTTTGTTTTTTATTTCCATTAACTAAAATGTTTTTTTCAGTATTTATGTCACTACTTTAATTTTGGTGTTTAGTTTTATTTTACAGTGTATTATTCAGCTTTTCTCAACGGGACCAGAGCATCCAGAGAGCACTCCTAGGTATGTGAAATTACAATGCAATTACATACATTAAAAACTATCAAATTTTTTTTTTTTGCACGAGATTTATTCAAATACTTCATTGTTCTCCACTCCTGCATTACTGCAAAAAATGTACAAAAGTAAATACATGACTAGGTTTCCCACTTTTTCCCACCTTGTTCAGAAACACAGATCGAGATCCCACACTCAACAAGAGTAAAAAGTTTGACACAACTTGTTCAATTAAGTATGAAGCCACTGCTAGCAGCCAGCTAGTGTAGGTTAACATAGAGACTGGAAAGAATAACTGCTAGCCTGGCTCCGTACAAAGAAAACTAAACCCTGCCTGCAGGCATCTCTGAGGTTCATTATTAACAGTAGTATAGAAATATCACAATCATATTTTACAAGAGATCATTCCTTGTACATCCTGGAGACTCTGCTAGTGGTGTTAGGGTTAGGGTGTAAGCCAAGCTAACCAGCCGCTAGTGATCTTATGTAGCACACAAGTGTGCCAGGTGACTCGATCCTTAACTCTTGATGAAAAACACTTCCCTAAAAATATCTTAAAATTAAAAAAAAAAAACCCTAAATGCTCAGAGAATATTTCTACTTTAATAGTTTAATTGAACTACAGCTGTTCGATTTATGGTGGTAAAGGTGGAGTTGCATACAACAGGCTTCATATAGGGAAATATTAAAAGGTTTTGACATGCCGACTGCAATATAGTTGTTATAGGTGAAATACAAATAGTTTTTCTTCAAACATAGGGGAAAAATCCATTGTGTTACAGAAATATTGAAATTACTTTGAACTTTTTTTTCATCAATTACACTTTTTAATTAGATTGTTTCTATGTTTATAGCACACCAGCCGATTCAGTTGCTTGCCAAAGTGACTTCTTCTCCCGCTGTACTGAATCACTCCAGCTACGTTCTCTAATATTTATTCTCCATTGGGCTAGAGAAGTCACTGAACTCACCATCTACGCAGGCCGGCCTCGCCCTGGTGGTGCCGGCGATCTGGCCTCTCCTGCAGGCGCAGCGGGCTGTCTGCCTGGCGATGGTCCGCCTGGGAACACTGCTGTCTCTGTTGAGCATCACTATCTCGCAGGTTCCCACCGCCAACTGGCCTGCCAAACACAGCAGTGAGGATAAAGTACATCACATTAGCATAATGAGTCAGTAATGAACTTATTACAGAGGAGCAACTGGTGTTCAAAGGTGAAAACGACAGGCTGGCTGTTGTTTGCAAAGAGACATTTTTTTAACCTTTTTGGCTTTGTGTTCCACTAAAGAGTTTAATATTCTCATTAAAAATGTCAGGAAAGTTTTTAGTGCTTTAAAAGCAGGCGGCTAGAATGCTTTTTCAGTTTTAATACACCATGACAGAGTTCTCTTGATGAAAGTGCCTTACAGGGATCATGCAGGAAAAAAAATCAGTTAAAAGAGCATCTTCCATTTGGCTAGCCATAACTGCAAAGTAACAAACACACGAGTCAGAGGCTCCGAGATATGAGAGCACCATAAAACAACTTATTGATTTTTTTCACGTAATGGGCAAAATCTAAAGACTTCTTCTGACTGTGAGCATGAATGTTCTCTGCAAATTTCATAGCAGTCAACCCATTAAATAATGAAACATCAAGACTGTTCTCGCCGTGAAATTGACAACACTGGCCATTTGTAGATAACTTATCCTCGCGTGTACCTGAAAATATCCACTTTACAGGCAGTCGCAATAATTAAACAGAGAACTCACAGCCATGCCCGAACGTACAATGTGAGGTTAACACTCTCACACCCTGTTTGAAGCCACATTTATTAATTTTTTGCTCTTTTTTATTTGACTATCCAAATGAGTTGGACCACTGACAGAAATAAAATGTTACTTGGTTGACGGAGTAGAGGCTGCTGGGCACTGCTCCTACACCAGACAGACCAATTTTCAAGCCAAGCTAAGCTCTACTGAGACAGCAAATGGACAGAATGTCTTAAAGTGATGATTACCTTGCTCAGAAATCTGTGTGTGTGTGTGTGTGTGTGTGTGTGTGTGTGTGTGTGTGTGTGTGTGTGTGTGCTATTCTTATAGTTCTGTCCAAGCACAGAGAATTACTTCAGAGTTCTCCAGGCATTACAAATTGATGGATAACTCCCTGGCCAGGGACACGTGTATAAGCAGCTTTTCCAAGTTTGCCACAGTGTTATCTTTAAATTAATTACACAAACTGGAGAAATCTACGTTTTGCAAGCATGCTTTAGTTGCAGATGAACTACATGGGAGGGGCAAGGGGGTGTATGAAGGGGAGGTTCTCCATTCTTCAAAACATCTAAGAGAAAAGGCAGATTAGAGAAGAGTGTGTACTGCAGTTCCTGTAAGGTCAATCGTTGGCATTCACCAACCATAGCTCCTTTATGCTGCTGCTTCTAGTCGCTTCCCGCCACACTCAAATGCTCATTAAGTGAGACGCTAACTGCTATGTAGCATGAAATGAGCGCAATAATGGCAAAGGTTGAAAGGGTTGTTGATGAACACAAATGACTCATAAAATTACCTGAGCAGTGCTGAGACATCCAAGTATCAGAGCAAGATGTCTGTGAAGATTTAAGGTGACCCTGCGGCATTTCTTTTAGCATAATTCACCAAGTTGAGATACTTCCTGTCCATTGCAACGATAGTTAGGTAGGCGATAGATAGACTCACGGGCAAAAATTAACTTGCCGGGTTGACTGCTTTTCCTTCAGAGCTTTCTGGCATTAAACCTTCTTTCATTTTATATTTTCTAGTTGCAGTTTGTTTGTGTTTAAGCAACAAAATACTTGGTTAGGTCCACATACTTGGTCCACAGAGGAGGGACTCCTCAGTTGTAGGTAATGTTTTCTCTACCGCCGTGCAGGTCAAACTTTATATTTCTACACCAGAGTTGGCTAATCATATTATCCGACTTGTTCTGCCCTACTCGTTTGCTGGAAGTACTTTTCACTTCCAGCAGTGCTACTTGACATCAAAAACAGGCTTACGGGGTATCTCAGCCTCTCAGTTAATAGATCAATGAATGGGCTGCAGTTTCCACTGACAGCCACACTTTGCCATTTAAGCTGATAAGACTGGTTTACTTTTTCCATAAAATTACCTCCAGAAGTGTTAAGAGCCATAAAACAAAACCAGTTCTACAGAGATCTGCTATGTAAATCTAATTTCATAACATCAGCCTTGCTGGCCACCCTCCACCGCGCACCACCATCACTCAGCCCACCCGCCTCTCTCGTTTTTCTGCTGAGGCGAGATCCTGTATACTTGGTTGTTGCTTGGAGGACAGAGGTGCCGTCAGATATCAGTGCTCAACACTGAACAGATGAATGGGCTTCATGTAATAAGCCTGAAGGAAGACAACAGTAAGGCGCTGGGGGAGTTGAAGTGGTGAGTTGTGTAGTGTGTGGGTGGGGGTAGCTGCTTTGTAAAGCGCCCTTAGCCATGGCCAGCACTCCATCATACGTACAGGAGTTAATTCATGTGACAGAGGGTTTCTGTCACTCAGTGGTGTGAGGACACTTTGCCTCGTCTCTGTTTCACATGATGAAATGCACATATGGCCGTGGTAGCGAGGAGAGCGCCGACTGAAGGATGGGAATGGTCGCTGAACAGGCCCTGGATCCTGTCAGAAATGACAACAAGAAGTAGTAGACACTGGCTTTAAGCAGCGACTGGCAGCTTGATCACCTTATCAGTGAATCATAACACTATGCTAGTGCTAACTGGCAGCACAGACACACACAGGGGACCAAACGCACACAGCTTAGAGCAAAGATGTGAGTCTGTGCTCTACATATCAGCTCTTTGATCAGACACACTGCAGATCACCAAAGTACAGGCGCACAAATATCTTAATAACTCTGCCTGAAACAGGCTGCCAGGAGTCCACACTTGCTTTCACATTGTTAGTCTGATTCAGTGTGCATCACTGCTGGACTAAGAGCCGTTGGGCTCTAGATACACCACACTGGCACGACCTCAGCGACGGACCGTGAATATACAAAGCCGCCAATTATCATCATCCCTGTTAACATCGCAGCTGATTGCAGCAGTTTGCTGTTTCTTAGTTAGACAGTTGTACTAACCAATAAAAACTTTCAGTCCTTTCTAGCTTATCTTTTTTTTCCTTGTTTGTGTCTTTAATTAAGACTGTGCAGATACATCAGAAGTCAGTCTTAACTGATTTTAAAAAAAAGAAAAAAAGCTTTATCAGATTTAACGGGCATCCGCAGGAGACAGCGCCGCGCTGCTCCTGTACAAGTGAAACCACATTGGGAGCTTGTGAGAAAAGCTCTGTTTCTCCTCAGGGAATTTGCCATAAAATTATATGAGAGACTGCACTGAATGAACTATGACTAGGATTCCATTTCCATATTAAAACAATCTTCCTTTATAGATTGTAATTACTGGAGCTTTGAAACACATGGAAGCGAGGTTTCACAATGTTTTATTGCACAACGCGACTTTCCAAGATACAGTTTTGCACTATATTTATAAAAAATTCCACATCTTGTAGAGTGGTGCAGTTAATTATTCATAACAATACGTATTGTGTTTGGAATTATTCCCTATAGGGACCAAAGCTATAGCACAAAGCTCCTCTGTGCTGGTTTGGCCTAAACATCCGGAACTGACTCCGACCACTTTTCTAATCTGACTCTAATCACCGCACTCAGATACAATAATAAGTGTGAGTGATTATCTTCATTCCATTGTGCGCTCCTTTTGTGACAGAAGTGGCATTCTCAAGAATGAAAATGGGGCTGGCAACAAAACGATAGTTTAGAGAGCATGACAATCATATTAGCATGTATAGAATCTGATATGAATCCAGCAGATATTCTGTGGGAGACTGGAAACATTGCAGGAAAAATTATAAATGTTAATGATGCAGGTAATCTGTCATAACTGATTAGTAGTGGCTGCCTTTATCAATTTTTAAAATGTAATTAAAAGTGGCTAAAACCCCCATTCAGCATCAGCCAGCTATCTCACACAGCACATTTATGCTTTCCTTGTAGTTGTCTTGTGTTTAGGGACACACTAATGATTGTTTTGATTATGGATTAAATCAACTTTTTAAATGGACTGCTTTTATAAAGTGCTTTCCACTTTTTTTTTTTTCTGAGGACAAAGCTCTCTGCAAATCCTCTCATTAAGCCACACACAAACACACACACAAATAAATACACATTAGTGGTGGTGTCAAGGTGAAATCTTTGGGATCTGCATCTTGCTCAGTGATGCTTACCCAGCATTTGGGAAGAAGGAAACAGGAAACAAGGAAGGAAACAATTAATGACTGTCCTTTCCAAAGCCCCCCAAAATAGCAAAAACTGCAGTGACAAGGACACAAAGAGGGTCTCTCGGAGACAGAACACCACCCTCAAAAAAAGTGTATTTAATATTAAGAGGCACAAAACATATCATGTTCACACATTTTCTCTTATTTAGAACCTCTCTGGTGTGATCAAGGTTCACAGGAGCCATCAGTGGTGCTGAAAAAAAAACACAACTGCACAATCCGGTCGTTAAGTCTGACGTCACTAGCCGTGTCTGGGCCTAAACTCCGCTGCGGGTCCATATATCAAACGATCACTATGGCATTACTGAGAGTTGAAAAACTGTCTAAAGTCTTTCATCTTTAATAAAATGATCAGCGTTCTGCTCTACCAGGTGTAACAATTGAGTTTAACATCCAGGCATCCATGAAAACGGAATTTATGACATTTAACGGAGTTAGAAGTTAGCAGGGAGTTAGCTCGCTAGCTTCTATCTAAATACAATATAGCATGTCCTGACTGCGGGGTTTTGGAAACAAATGAAAACATACAGCTCTGCTATCACTTCCAACATAAATGAAGACAGAAAACTAAACAGCAGTGACGTTTGTAGGGTTACTGAAGTTTGGCTAGCTGGTATATAATGATGTGCTACGTGACCGCTAGCGACACAGCTATGTTAGCATAATATAAAAAAGCTAACTTTTTTCCACTCGATAAAAGTTAACGTGAGTGTTCTCGGTGGTCAGGAACAAATGTAATCGCATGGCAGGATGCTGTAAAACAGGGGTGTCAAACTCAAATACACAGTGGGCCAAAATTCAAAACTGGAACAAAGTCGCGGGCTAACGTTAATATTTATTGAAATATATTTATTCCTCCAGATATAAGAATGAATCTTTTCTTATGGACTCAAACACGTTTTGCTGAAAAACTGAATATGGAACAAGCAAAGCTTAATACTAAACAATATATATACGGTATTAGCTGTATAATACCAGTAGGCCAGCTCTGATAGTAATTTGGTATGGCTTCGCGGGCCAAATGTAAGTAGGCTGCGGGCCAAATTTGGCCCGGGGGCCAGAGTTTGACACCTATGCTGTAAAAGGACCAAACTTCAGCCAGGAGAACAACTGAGCTAATCCATCCACAATACGAGGTTAGTCATTCATATACTGCTGCATGGGCTGGGCTGTAGTTACATCCTAAGGTTTTAAAAACTGAGCTTAAATAAACGATTAGCGGTAATAAAAGCCGAGGTAGGTCAACAGTGCTCACTGACTGTTTTAGGAGCTTTTTGAGATTAAATAGAAGAAAATACAAAACATTAAACATGTTAACAACACACATTAAACGCAGACTACTTTAGACCCGGAAGTAGGATTCGTCATGTCATCACTTAACGACCGGATAAAGGGAAGTTAAAATTCTTTGTGTGACATTAACTATGACCAGTTTCCTGAACAATTTAACCACAGAGGACCTTGAAAATTTTGTCTGATAACTTACAAAGTTACATAAGCACTGGAAAAACACAGTTTGCGTTGTCTTTATTTGTAGAAATGAACACCCTTCCCTGTACTAGGCTTTATACTCTTGTTTATCTGATTCTTTTCTGCCCAACAACTGCTTCAGACCAAACTGGAAGACGTAGAGTGCAGCTTTGGGCCAGGAATAGTACAAAATGGGTACCACTGGTCTTTTTATCTTGCATGCTGTGTCATAATGGATGAAAACTGATGCTGCACCTGAGATGACTCATGACAGGAAGACTAGCATGATAGAAATGTTTTGATTCTTCCACCATGACTCCACCACCTCTGTGAGGATGACCCAAATGAGCGCAGTGCTCTACACCAGCTCTACAATTTTAGACATAGCAAAGAAAAATACGAAGAATTGTTGAAGCTGGATGGAGCTGAGAAATTGAAAACACAAGTGCCAGCATCAGACAGACCACTTTGTGTGTCAGTGATTTTTAAAGTTCTTTTTCTGGAACATGTCTCCTTACCGATTACATCCCAAACACCATGAAAGAGAGGAACATGCAAACTATCATGTTTTTCAGTCACAAGATTTTGACTGTAACTGACAAAGCAGAGATAGTGACTACTGTAACAGAAAGACACAATGTGCAGTCATGTGAAAAAGGAAGTTGTTATAAGGACAACTGAGCACAGCCCATTCAAAGTATGTAGAAACACCTTTGGCAGTAATAACTTACAGTGATCATTTTCCATATGACTTTCTCAGTCTCTCACATCACTGTGAACGAATTTTGGGCCACTCTTCTTCACAGCGTTGCTTCGGGTCATTGAGAATTGTGGGCATTTGTTCATTCACGTCGATTTTAAGGCTTTTTGGTGAATTTGTTGGGACTTCATCTTTAACACACACCTGCTACTGACCAGGAAATTTACAAAAACCTCTGTTTTTATAGAGGCGCTCACACTTGCTGTTGATCAGCTGCATTTGAGTATCCTGTTAATTTGCATTTGCATTTTTACCCTGTTACTTCCTTTGGAAGCAGCAAGATTGCACTTAGTTTTTCACAGGACTGCACAGAGTGAGAGTGTGCATGACTGTAGTCTGAGCCTGACAATGGACTCCCACTGTAAGTCTTGGTGTACTTAGAATATAACTTTATGTTACACCATTAATTTTTACTGGTATCCCAAAAATCTGTAATGAGAAGACCTTGAATAATTTTCAAATTTTTCTGATTCAGTAATGTGAGTCAGTGAAGCCCAGTGTGGGATTTTCCTTTGGTTTTGGTTTTTGTGTACATAAGTTATTGTCTTGTGGGGTAAAATGACTTTCTTGTTCACACACAAGATTTTCTATAGTTTAGTTTATAAGAACGATAGTTTAAAGTTCTTGAAATTGCTTGAAATTGGCTTTCTAATAGATGATAATTATTTCACCACCAATTGTGGCACATATAGACTCAGCTAACTTAAGTAAGAGATCACTCTAAAATACTGTTACTCTGCTTCACGACCTCAAAGGAAGCTAATAAACTCAATCCCACAAATATAAAGGTAATTTCAGTGAGTTAATCTGGATTTATTCGCGACTGCAGCCCGAACTTTTACCTGATCTTCTCCTCATGTCCATTCTGATCTCACAGCTCTGGCTTCTATTAACAACTCAGGATGACATCAAACAGCCAGCTTATTTGACTGTGCATATGGTAGCCAAGGCAGCCGCAGCCAAGTCCATCTCATTACCTTAACAGCACTTGACGCGTGCAGCGCAGTAGGTAGCATGTAATAGGACACCAGGTGAGAGAGGCAGATGTTTGACTGACCCCGTGCTATATGCTTCCTGACATCGCCGTGATCTTCTGCTGCTAAACAAGTAGGGCAGCAGAGCAGTGGAGCATAACATGTGCCACCACTTAATTTCACATGCTATTTGAATACTCTATGTTAGTCCGATTGATAATTATACAAGTGAACAACTCCCTGCTGATGTTAGAGGACCTGTAATGGTAACTATGCAATTTCAAATAAAACAGTGCGAAAGGAATCGGGTGTGATGGTAGGGAGATGTTGGAGCATTTGGGGTGGGATGAATTATGTTATTAGATAAAGAACATTTCTCTGCAGTGTGCTAGCCCTCAGTCAGTCTGCTCCTTGTTGTTCTCTCTTGAGAAGCTCCTCATATTCGAATGCTGAGCTCTGCATTCGAATGACAGAATTTTTTAAGCTGCATCAAGTGTGATTTTCAGACAATCACAAGCAACCACTGAAAGGCACTGCCGCCCTGCCAACTGAGACACCAGAAATGGGCTCTATTTGCTCAAATTTAATTCCCGTGTCAGGTGTGAACACTACTCCACCCACAGGGAATGACAAATTGAAACTTCCCGTAGCCGCCGTAGGATGGCACTCCCTTGGGGAAAGCGGGGCACAGTAGCTTTAGATTGTCTCCTTTCTCACTAGAAAGCAAAAGCATGCTGTGTAGTCTGCTAACATCATATTAGAGAACTTCAAGATCCCCAAGTTCATTTTTTTGTACAGTTTGTCTGCAACCTTTGTGTGACATTGCCAAGGGCAGCTTTAAAATAGAAAACATTCCCCTTACATCCATCCCCTGCTAGGACTCACAGTGTATTTCAGGTCTGTCCTGTGGTACGGTTCACATGACTGAGATGGCTTTGAATGCATTTCTTTTGCTGTCGCACAGCACAGCTGCAGAATATTACAATACAGAGTGCGCTCAAACAATTTGCTGTGGATGAAAACAGGCTAGAGGCATGGAGAGCGAATGTACAATATGCCTTGCAAATGCAAACAGTAGCTCTGCTGAATGTAGCGCAGAGATGACTGTATAAAGCCACGGTGACTCATTTCAAATTCCCCCCCAGATAGCGTTCCATGATGCCCTCCTTCTTTACTGCAAACACAGAGAAAATGGTGAACATCAGAGGACTATTACGACCCCATAAGTACTGTACAGTAATGCGGGATTGTGTGAGCTTTAACACTCAAGCACATTCCCTCTCAGAAAATATGATCACGGCATCAGGCAGAAAATAGAAAGGGACAGAAGTCCGAAGGAACATAACTCAAATCATTTACACCACTCTGCCAATGATGGAGCAGTTTCAAGCCCAGAGATTTCCGCAGAGAAAATAACAATGCAGAAATACACTGAGTAGTGCGCTACAGTCAACCACAAGGGAGGTCAAAGCTGACGGCTAGAAAGAATTTATATTCGGGGAGTTATGAAATATGAGCTTTGTGTGCTGCCAAATTGATTTAGCTGTAAAAATTCTTTTCATTTTGTTCCATAAAGATGCTCATACTTTTAAAGCCCCACCGCCTATATAAGCAGGTCTCAATGATTTGCTTACAATTTACAGCCAAGGTCATAATCAAAGTAGGTCTCCCTTTGCATGCCTAATGCCGCCTTGAAGAAGACTGGAATGGAAATCATTCTTTTCACTTCAAAAAGTCAGTAATTCTCTGGTACTCTGATTAGTTTAATGCTTGGATGGATAGGCCCTGCTCTCTGAGTTAAAAGAGAATACCAACCAAAGATTTTGAATTTTATCTCTCTGGTGCACCATGAAGATTTGCTTTCTCATATACATCGGGGGGAAATGACCATGATAGGATACAGAATAATTCATCAGGAGTAAAATCGGTCTGGTTTTGATACTTGAACCGCATGAGCCTGTTCTCTGTACAGTCTCGGTGAGTCACATCAAAATGTAGTGACACGGGCCACAGACGTGGCTCATAAATGTGCTGTCAGCCGCGTCGACAGCAGAGCAGGGTGACAGGATAGATTGTTGCACTCACTGGATTATTCAAACAAACCAAAATGACACGTTAATCATGACACGTCACATGCGCTGTATAGAGAAGCACTTTCTGTACAAAACAGAACACCAAGATCAGGAAATCACCCTGTGGTTTCATTTATTTGGGTTGTCCACCTTCTCTTGTATTAAATATATTTTGCTTTACATCATATGTTTCTGTTTGTTTTTCAGAGTCACATTCAATGTTCAACAGGTTTAGATCCTCTAACCAGCAGATAAAATGAATTTGGAGTCTCTTCTCAACCAGAGCTGTTGAATGGAAGAGTCACGTCATCTTACTTCACCATTTCTTTTTTTTACAGCAATGGCGGATCACGGAGACTCACAGAAGTTTAGCAACGGGGGTTAGCAACTTATGCTAGCTGCACCATAGAGATATAGCAGCACAGAAGTCTGAGATGTCTTTTTAAAAGGTAGTTAAACAAAAACAAGGCTGTATGTTTTAAGCATACATTCCAACTGCCCGCTAAGCACTTGCAGGAACTGTTTACCCCGAATTCAGAACCCCCGGTGACTGGACTGTCTTAATCTATGGCTCTGCTTTCAACCCTTTTCAGAGTTCCATCTTCTACTGAGAAAAACAGAAGTTCAGCTTTCTTCACCAACTTGCTGCTAAGTTTGTCTGCTGAGCAGTGTTGAGTGCTGTCATCAGAGCTTTATAGATGAAGGCAGTCACCCACCGCTATTTGCAATCAGACTAGTCTCAGAAAGATTCGAATGCTTGAAAACCCAAACAGTGCATATAAAGAGACCAAAAAGATGAATGAAAATGAAGGCGAGAGCTGCTAAATCGGTTAGCTACTACAACCGTTTCACATAATCATCTGTGGTAAAATGAGAAATTATGACAGCTTAAACATCCTTAATGGGAAATCCAAAGAAAAGATACCACACTACACATGCTGATAAGTAATCTATGGAAAGAGCAGCTGAGAAACACAGAAATGATTTTGCTGTTGCATCAAAGATGAATAAAGATTTAAGAAGTCTCATCTGAGCAAATTATTTCAAATTAATGATTTACTGCCATGGCAACAGAATTCTGTCAGATGAGTTAGAGCAAAGGCCAACTATCCCTTCACCTCCAGCGAATAAATGTGGGTAAAAATGCAGCACTCCACCCTCCCTTTTCATACTAACTCCGAGGTTTGTGGGTGACAAAGCAGAGATGTGTCACCGCTGCTCCCTGGCTGCACCACTGAACCGGAATGTGGCCCAAGTACGGAAATCCCAGACAATTCCAAATTTATTGTTGAATAAACTGGCAACATTGAGAGCAGCCGACAGGCCATTTATTGTGACCGACGGTGGCCCAATGGCGTGCATGGACAGAGCTGCTAGGCTTTGATTTCCTGTCCTGGTCGCCATGACAGATGGGCTATGAAGACGGTGGAGGCAGCACAGCCTCTAACCTCAAGTTAGTCCTGCTCGCCAGTTCACCGGCACACAGTGTGGCTCTCAGGCCCTCAGGGGCCATACTGGCCGAGCTTTTCATGGAAAGTGAACAGTGCTTTGACTCTAACAGTGATGCTTAGCTATAAATGCTAAAAGAAATACTGCAAATGAATCTTGTTATATTTTTAGACTGTAATGCTAAAAAAATCAGAGCTGCTTTTATGAGTGCAGTAACTGGTCAGTGCAGCCAGTTTCAAATGACTTGGTTTTGATGATTACACATCTGCATTTTATATATATATATATGACACATTTTATTCAAAAACCAGTCAGCAACAAACAGGGAGACTGTCTACCCCAAAAATCATATCCAGAGGTTTTAACTACCAGGCCATGCACGGGAGATCTCACTTACCCTGGGAATATATGAAGGGCAACAAAGTTCACAAGAGATTGATCGAGTAATTTGTACAATCATGTGCTAATGAGATCACTTTCAGATGAAAACGAGTCAATAATAAATGGCTGCTGGGAACAGGAGGGTAGCTGTGGCTCCTTGGATAATATGCACAGGCTTGAGAGGGGTGGGAATTCGAGGCTGGTGACAGCAGCGTTTTTGGGAGAAAACACTGCAAATTAGAGGCAAAGGGAGCACATTTCAACGCGCAGGCAGTTCATTTTTCACATCAGTGTCTACTTTTGTTCCCGGCAAGCTGCCAAAGACATTGATGTAGGCACTATCCCTCCTCCACAGTGGTAATTATGCTGCCGGCCAATGCTTGATTAAAAGATCTAATCTGCAAACTTAGTGTTCAGCATCTCCCAACAAGTTCCAGTACTTTAAGCCTGTTCTCTGTCTCTGACAGCGGCGGAAATGTTGTGTTGTGGACAGCAGCCAATGAAGTGCAGGGAAACATCCTTTTGCTTTCTATTCTGTGTCAGGGTGAAGGTGTAATTGCACCAGTGGATGCATTATTCAAGATGAAAACATGGCTTGGAAGGATATAAAGGCCTTAACCTAAGTGGAAAAACAATAGCTGAAGGCTTTCTGATGTTTTTTCACCTAAGGCTCAGTTATAGATTCGCCAAATTACTATCCCACATGACAGCAAAGAGCCTGATTTTTGGTCCAGCATCAAAACAGAAAAAAATCAGGGTTGTTTGGGTTGAAGGTTATAACTATTCTTAATGCATTTCAGATTCTTAAAAAGTGTTTTGGAAATGGTGGTCTAAAGCTCCTAGGTACATAATAGTGCTATCAGACATGATGAAACTGTGCAAAATAACATCACTATACACTGACTGGGAATATTATTACTGAGATGCCAAATCAGGCTGCAAAGATGTTCAACAAGGTCACCGTAATTTGACTTCTGATGAGCACAGAGGCTGTTTAATTGGGCGTAATAGGAATTTTCCCCCAGAATGACAGGATCTGACCACACCATGTGCAGCTGCATCCCAATAAAAAGCCCTCAGAGACCTTGCTGCTGTTGGCAAAGTAATAAATAGCTGTAAGTGCCCTTACCCTCTCTGAGCAGATGGGAGTAGATGAGCCAGAGGAGCAGTAGGCAGCAGAGTGACGCACCTCCACCTGCGGAGAGCGTCTTCACTCCAGACTGCATTCTACACCGTCAGCCTTTGAGATTATCCAAACTTTGAACACTTGTGCCACTCAGATGTCAAGCAGATCAGCGGAAGAGTGGCTAATCCAGTTGCATCTCCAAAGCCTGACGTGGGCATCCATTTTGAGGTTATAACACAAGAGGGACCGATAGTAATCCCCCTTTGCTTTTCAAATTCCCTCGGTGAGCCGCATATCCATCCAGGCTGCTTATCACACACACACAAACCCACACAGACACACACAGGCTACAATGTCACCAGATCTGGCCAAGTTTACGCAGCTGTGCTTTCAGGAGCTGGAATTCACTTTGATGCTTCTGCAAGAGAAAAGAGGGGGGGAAGAAAAGAAAAAGCTGGAAGTGTGCAGATGAAGAGGAGGAAAGAGCAGCAGTCCCCCCCGCGCAGTTTCGATCCTTACACGGAGATGACGATGCTGGCAATAAATTCAGCCGTTTCGTCCTCTTTCGTCCTCTGCTCTACGTACTGTTATTATTATTCCCAACCAACTTCAGCACCTAGCCGAGCTCTGTGTCACTCTACAGAGAGACGCGCAAGTTATCCCATGCGGACATGACGATCATTCCGATCGGTACCCAAACTTGTCCGAAAACGCGACACTCCAGACTCTTAAAAATAAATAAATCAAATCTAAAGGCGCAAATGCGTCACGCTGCCACACACGCACAGTCTGCATGTGCACGGCAGCGCTGCGAAATGTCAGAAGAGGAGCGGCGGGGTCTCACGCAGCGAGCAACCTCTGGACAAACGCACTGTGCGCGTCAGCACGGCCGGTGCGGTGAAGTTGGGCACAGTTGTCACCTGTATGAGCCTTTGGATGCGATCTGGAAGATTCTGAGCGACCGTGTCTTGCTGCTTTAAGTTCGAGGATAAGCACCGCTCCACGCCAAGTCAATGGTGCGGTTCCACCTGAGCGTGGTGAACCAGCCTTATTCTACCCCGGTCGGGTGCATTTGCATGCAGGCGACGCCGAAGAGGAGGTTTCCTTCTTTCACTCCATGGCAGAAACCGTGCTGCTGCTGCACCCTGACTTCCCTTCACTTACGACGTTTTCAAATGCTCTCTCTCCCTCCCTCGCGTGCGCGCGCGTTCTCTCACACGCAAAAGATGTCCTAATTCCTTCCTCAAAGTGTGAAAAAACTTTGCGGTCCCCCGGCTATAAATCGCAAACTGTAGATGATGATGTTGCTTGTTTATACACAGCAAAAGAAGACCAGTATGAGCCCACGGGGAGAAACAGAGCGGTCCCAGCTTAGCACATTCTGACACTTACTTTTCTCCGTGTCCTTATGCCCCGTTTTGGAGGTGGAAAACGCCCTTGAGGGCCTCATTGTCTGGGGACTATGGTTAACATTTAGCACACTGGCATTCCGGGAAAATGTGACAGGTCTGCTTCTTGAGAGGACCGTGTTATAACATGTGCGTTGCCTCAGAGCTCTTTATGGCAGTATTATATACTGTCTAATATCATATCTCACAAGTCTCAAGCGTGCACACACAGAGGCAGGTGTGTATAGATGTATGCGTGTATAGGAGAGAGAGAGGGAGAGAGAGTTAAACTCCTGCAGATGCCAGTTTATCTTCTGAAAGAGCACCATTTAAGACTCCCTTGCCATTCGAGGACCATTACTATAACTCACCTTCCATACACACACACGCACTCACCAGATTCCATGACCAGTGAATGTGCACTTTATTAGCAGATGAAGAAGTTCCCCTTGTGTGCTGCTGTGCTATCAGCCTTTCATTCAATGTCTTTTATGATGACGTATTGGCCCGGGCCGATGCCTGTCACGTCAGCGTGTAATAGATGAAAAATGACAGGACCTCACAATTCTAAGACTACGCATTTGTTATATTAAAAGGATACTTTGCGGATTTTCCATCTGAACTTTTCTGCACTAGTGAAACCATTTGCAGCAGCTTACTTTACTTGGCCGGTGGAAGAGCTACAAGCCCGGGCCGACTGCTGAGTTGAAATGTATTTTCTTCTCTTGTATGCAGTGAGGCTCATCCAGCTCTCAGAGTTAAGAACTACGTTTCCGTCTGTCTGAGTGACGTCTCAGCAGGGGTTCCAGTGTAATTAATCATAATCCATAACTGTAACTGACAGGGTTTCTGCCAGTTTATTTTTACCCATCATATTTATTTTTCATTTTTACCAATGAGATACAGACGGTTTTTCCGTACTGAATTTGGGAATGTGTGAAGTAATAATAGTAATAGTAAGAATGATGCAGTAATAACATAGTAGTAATACATATGCATTTTCGACGTGCTGTGCTTAAGAAAAATATGAAAGATTTCAAAGCTGTGACTGATTCAAGAGGATGTGCGTGTGATATAAGTGATAATATACTTAGTAACTGAAGTGCTGTAGTTAATTATGGTTTTGATGTACTTGATTATTTCCACTGCATACTGCTTTATGCTTCTTCTCGTCTTTGTTTAGCTGATAAGCCTGTTTATTAGTTAAGTTGAATACTAAAGTCGCATACAAAATATATGATCAGTTTCATAATTTGAAAATGTGGATCATGATTTAAACCACCCAGTATTTAGTCATGTTGATTATATCAATAACAGAACTCCAACAATCTACACAAAGAGGACCTTTTAGCGGCCATTCTTCTCTGTTTTGCTGCTAATATGCCTGCAACTGTTCTTCATACTGCTATTATGAATGTTTCTATATTAATTCATCTGTAGTTACATGGTCATTTTTGTGTGAGCAGATAAGTACGCAACTTTATACCTGTGATGCGTTTCGTCACGTGATTGTGAAATGTATTAGTTTGGATTTAGTTTCGTAAAAATTAGCTTGTTTTTAGCAAAAACACAACCCCAGAATATAATATGTATGATATAAAAGATGGACATGGACAATTTTTGGAGCTTGGTGTGGCCACATTCAGGTGAGCAGGTGGAATGCTGATACTTAAGCATCACACAGACACAGGTACCTGGTTATTAATGCTAATTAACATGCTAAAGATTTCCCTCAGAATTGTAACACAGACTTTGGACTTCTGAAGCAGTCTGTTAGTTCCACTGTAAAGCACAGGGCACCAGCACCACAAATGTTTGCTATTTCTTGAGACAAATTAGTTTAGTTGACACCTAGCAAACAACTACTGGCTAGATCCACCCATGTTAGAAATGTGACGGCCCCCAGGCTTCAGTACCTGGTTGTTGGGACATGATGAGTGGCTCACTGGGAGTGATGGCTGACACCTGGGCTGGTGTGTTTGCTTGCTTGTACTGTAGGTGCTGAGGTACTCAGTCTTTTTCTCTCTCCTCCAGGTTACTTGATCTATTGAACATCAGCTGCTTTATTTTTTGTTCACTGACACAGCACATGTTCATACAGCAACACAATGCATATTTATTTATCTCTGAAATTGTTGCGCTACCCTTTGAGCCAGGGTTGTGTCAACACCTACCTGTCACTTAGGCAGTGAGGTCCATACTTTAAACAAAGACACAATTTTTATAGTTTTGCCTGTTTACACCATCACTGTGGAATTTAAATCAAACATATGTCTGAAGTACAGGCCTTCAGCTTTAATTAAAGGGGTTTGACACATAAAAAGTAACTGAGCAAATGACTAACAGTTTCAGCAGTTTCAGGTCAGGTGAGGCCTGATCCTTTATTATTCCATGACAAATTTGGCACATATGCTGAAAAAATACCACCACTTGGAGTTCATTCCAAGTGTTGATATTTTACACTGGTTATATTTAAGAACAGAAACATTGTCAGAAAAAACGTCTAAACAGGTCTGCACAGCTCTAGAAGAAAAATATCTGAACATTTAAAATTAATGAGTTATTCATTAATGGCCAGGGTTTGTCATCCTATCATAACCCAGTGAAGCATGCTTTTATTAAATACAAAACTGAATGCAGAAAGTCTCATAAACAAGAAGTAACTCATGATAAATGCAAGTAAGGCAAGAAAAGGAAGCCTTAAAAGAATCTTAACAGATGATAATAATAATTTTTTAAACAAAGTCCCTCTGTATACCTGTCGCAAAGGGGAAAATCAGCAACAGAGATCAAAAATGCTTTTTGTACAAGGTTATGAATATGTTTATTTTTTGCTTTAAAGCTGGGCTTTTTAACACGGGAATCTGTGGCGAGGGACTCCCCTTTGGACCATTTGCTTCCAGCTCTTAAGGCTATTCGCTGTTTGGTTTTTACACACTGAGGTAACATTTTGAATTTAGGACATTGATCAGCTGAAGTTTTGCTATTCTAATAAAGTGAATGACGCCGGCACGCCCTGTGTGGTTTATTTCTTTGTGTTTGTTCACCTGTGTGATTGGCTTCCTGCACAGCTGCCCCGTTGCACCAATCAATGTGAAGATGGAAAGAGTAGATTTCACAAATACATATTGACCTGCTTGTTCATTTTAGCAGCTGTGAGGTTGCTTGTTGTCCTGAGAAAGCACAGGCGTACATAATAAAATGAATGATAGCTGCCTTCAGGTTCAGGCTGCTGGGTCAGTGTCACAGCTCGCTGGGACACATGGATATAACACAGTTAATGGTATTGCTTCAGTAACACCTGAGCTTTCATCATTATACTGGCTTTATATTTATATATTAATATTGCAGGGGCTTATTTAGAATAAACTATAAGAAATGTGGCTGGATTCAAGCTCATTTGAGACAAAAGAAACTGAAGACATTCAAAGATGTATCCTTTAGACACATGTAGGTTTTCAGTAATAACAAAATAATGCCGATCTAATTTAATAATGTTTATTAGTATTTATATTGGGGCTTGGGTTAACAACAAAAGGGTCTGATGAAACTGGGTATTTTGATCAAGGAGGCTTCCTGGCACAAACCCAAAAATTAGAACTTAAAGTATTAATCTTGCTCATTTAGATAGCAGAGCTTGTGTTTTATTAATAATGCCTGTTCACAGCTTTTCAAATAAATATGGTTTTACTGGAACAGCTGGAGAATTTGTTACAGTTCATTTGCAGCATTTGTTAAATTACTGGGCCAAAAGAAACAAATTAGGAACCTTAGAACTTACAGTGGGGCAAAAAAGTATTTAGTCAGCTACCGATTTACGAATAAATTCTTTACAAATCCTACCATGTGGATTCATGGATTTTTTTTTCACATTCTGTCTCTCACAGTTGAAGTGTACCTCTGGTGCAAATTACTGACCTCTGTCATCATTTTAGGTGGGGGAACTTGCACAATCGGTGGCTGACTAAATACTTTTTTGCCCCACTGTATAAGGAGGAACATAGGGATATTCAAGAGTCTTAGGGATGTGATTTGTCAGCTTGGATGAAACGAAGACAGGTCGCAACTGTGTGGACTCAACTTCCTGTTTTCCAGCCACCGGCTGTTCTGTGAATCTGTTTAAAGAGAGAGGAGCATATGGTAGCCAAGGCATTGCCTGAAATAAATCTATTTTCCTCTAAAATATTACAACACTGGAAAGAGTCTTCTGTATGTACAGTGTAGCTGTAAGGAGAAATCAGGACTTTGAAAAAAACCTTCAAAACTCAGTATGTTCACTCATACTCAGGGGTGTATTTAACGGGGTGGCCATAGAGGTGTAGTTCTGTCAGTTTCCATTTCTGTGTTCCCCAGCATTTATTTTAAAGGCCTTATTTACATATCAGTTTGCACGATAACAAAATATCCACTAAGATCAAAATGTGCATCCTCTGATTTTTTATACTATATTAATACAAGCTGTCCAACTTTAAGTTAGAAAATTGGTTCCAGGTTTAGCATTAAAGTGACTTAAAATGTACCATTTAAATTGTTTTGATACTTTTACTTTAGGTACTTCAACAATGTTTTCAAGATTTCACCATTTAAATAAAAGGTCCAAATACTACTTCCAGTGTTATCACAGTTATTTAATACAGAGTGTTGTTTAGGTTCCCATATTTAATACCATCTGCGCGTGTCATTTGGTGCTAACATAGCAAGTCAACCAGTTTGGACATTGATGATAAATATTGGGAACAACTCACTGTTCTTTAAATCTTTTGGCTTTAACAGCCTCTTGTTCCTGATCATGGTCCTTGTACTCGAAGGGCAGTTGCCTTCGCCCCTGGAATATTTGACATTTAAACCCTATCATCTATGACTTACTGGGGACATGTGCTTCAGCTGGAAATTTAAGCCATATGTAGCAAACCCCTCTGAAACCCTACACTGTAACCTATGACATAAACTGAAGTGCACCTCCCTAGAAATGTAACTACACATTGGATCAATGCCGCGTCGTAACGCCATACTGTGATTGGCCTGTTCACCACCACTAATTTCTTCTGTGCATTTTTGGCTAGTTTTTTAGTCGCCAATTTTTTAAAGAAGTACAAGAATAACAACCATTGTCTCAGTATGAGGAATAATAATCAAAGCATCAATATCAAGACTTTAAAATGTTAGCAAATACCTGGAGGAAACAACTGGAATGTACGGTGGCCCTGAGAGGCTGAACGGACTGCAACTTAAGAAAATGCCAGCAATTAGAAAAATGCTGCAAAAGCACACAAAACACAACAGAAATAGGAAAAACAACAACGGAAATAGGAAAAAACAGATTTCCAAAAGCACAAGGGAAGTGTTTCTGGGGAGACAATAACCTGATGGACCAGTTGCAGGAACTGAAATATGCTAAGAATTGTGCGGGGAGAAGTGGAGGATCACTCAGTTTTGTCAGGAAAGAAAAGATAGGCACCCCCATACTCCGCGACCCGCCAGGGAAAGGGGGCCCAGGCCCATCCAGACCGGGCCCAGTGCAGCAGCGCCGCCCGGCCCCACAGGAAGGGAGGGGTCACTTGCCCCTCCCTTCCTTCCCTCCCCATCTCCAGCTGCCTCCCTCTTCCCGCTCCACCACAACCACCCACACATGCAGGGCCTTGGAGTAGGGGTATGTCACCAGGGTGCAGA
>NW_005187440.1:3411148-3470206 GCF_000239375.1 Pundamilia nyererei | reverse complement strand
GCCAGGGAATCTACATACACATTGGGGGTCTCAGTGGGGCTACCAAAAACCATCACCTCTGTCTTTTTATCATTGAATTTTAAGAAGTTAGCAGACATCCAAGCCTTAATATCAGAAAAGATAAGGTAAGTATGTTAGACTAAATATTAGCCTAAAAATCCGTCATCAGTATTATATGAATCATGATAAAACACACCTACCCTGTTTTGGGTTCCTGCAACTGGTCCGTCGGGTTATTGTTTCACTCCAGAAACACTTCCCTTGTGCTTTTGGAAATCAGTTTCTGTTTTACTTATTGCTGGTGTTGTCTTAAATTGCAGTCCGTTTGGCCTCTCAGGGCCACCGTAGGAATCGGTGCGGAACAGTGGGAAAGTGCAAAGGAGTGAAAAAACTTGAGGGTCAAATACATTTGCCCCTGAAGAAAACCGATCACAACAAAGAGCTGGTACCCAGGAGGGGGGGAAGTTCCAGCATTTTGTTTATTTCTATCAGCTTGCATCGCATATAAAACATCGAGACACGATAGTAAGTAACACATAAGGCATCAGCACAGCAGCACTTAATTATGCTGTAAGCACTACAAAGATTCACAGCAGAAATCTAAATCAGTGTTTAACCTAATGCATAATAATTATCGTATAATGCACCACAATGTAACACCACACTGACTCAAATTGACTTTACATCTTTGCTGATTCAGTTCTCTACAACCTTATTTTGAACCTTGGGAGGAGGCAGACACTTTTTAGTCAGGCTTGCCTTTAAAACTCAAAGTAATGTGCTGCACTTTCATCAGTGGCTGACACAGATATTTGGAGTACATGCACACAGTACAAATAAATGTTAATGTTGTGCAATGATGGATTTTACATCTACATGCCTTTTTAATAAATTTGAAAGATTACCAAGGAGTTGGCGGCCTAATTGGTTTTTATGTTTGTGCTTTCTTGGTGCAGATGCAGTTACCATATTTGTTCTTGCAGGGCCAAACAGAAATGAGTCTGGAAGATAACTGGCATGGCATGTTGATAACAGTAGTCATAATGGCTGCTTTGATAGGTCTATTACTTACCAGTGGCATTATTTGTTGTTTCTTTGTCCTTTCATTCATCATCATGACTGCCTCATCCTCTGTGTCTGCTTTCCTCATCTGTTCTATCTCCTTTATTTCTCTCTCTATTTCTCCTCTTACATTTAACTTTAAATTCTTCAGTGAAGGCTTTTCTTACTTTTTCTGTTTTCCTTCTTCAGTTGGAATGCTTCTCTAGTTCTCTGGATGCCTATCTTTATGTTTCCCAATAGCCGTGGCCATGAGGATTGTGTTTTCAGCTTGTCCCATTCTCATAAACATGATGCCAGTTGAGGGAATTCTCTTCACTGATCATTTCAAGTCAAGGATAAACCAACCAAACATTCACTTAGACTTCAGCCACAGACTTCAGCCACTGCACAGAGACATGCCATCTTCAGATGTTTTCTGATGACTCTGCATGATGATGATGATGGTGTTGAGATGGAGTACTGGGCTGTGGTTGAATCCTTTGTCACGTGGTGGGAGCAGAATCATCTGCATCTCAATGTAGACTTTAGGAGGACCAGGAAACCTGCAATCCCCGTTTCTATCCAGGGGGTCGATATGGAAATAATGGATGACTATAAATACTTTGGAGTACACACTGATAATAAACTGGACTGGATTTAAAACATCACTGCACTCTACAGGAAGGCCCAGAGTCGACTCTATTTTCTGAGGCAGCTGGGGTCTTTAACATCTGTTGGACAATGCTCAGGATTTTCTATGAGTCTGTTGTGGCCAGTGCCATCTATGCTGTTGCATGCTGGCAGCAGGTTGAGGTTTGCAGATGCCAACAGACTCAATAAACTGATCTGCAAGCCCAGTAATGTTGTGGGGATGGAGCAGGACTCCCTTAAGGTGGTACCGGAGGGGCAGATATTGTCCAAGATAAGGACAATGCTGGACAATAACTCCTACCCACGTCATGACGTGCTGGCTAGTTACAGGTGCACGTTCAGTGAGACTGAGATGACCTAAACGCACCACCGAACGACACAGGAAATCATTCCTGCCTGCAGCCATCTCCCTGTACACCTCCTCCATCTAATACATAGTAACAGTACAACAGTTACACCCTTTTCCACATCCTTTACACTGAAAATAACACATTTTTACAGTTTAGTGTAAAATGACAATCACACAAATATTTAATCTGTCTAATTTGCTGGATATTTATAAATGACCTATTTGTATATGTTAGAGCTATTTTATATATTTTGTAACTTTGTGATATATTGTATCATTTAATTTTGTTTAGTCTGTTACTCTTCTTGTTGTCTTGGAGCAACTGTAACCAAATAAGTTCCTTAGGGATTAATAAAGTATCCTGAGTCTGATTCTGATTCATTGTGACCTCACAAAACCATAACTGCAATCATATGCTTAGTATTAAAATATCACACAAATGTCTAACAGCATAAAATGATGACGTGATATTTCATATCCAAAAGGCAGAACGTCCACTTTATCGTGTCCTCAAAATCTTCTGCAAAAATCACATCTGTGGTCAATATCAAACACTATAATTCAGGAAATTAACCGAGATTGGCACCATATTTCATATTTAGACAGACACGGAATTTCTGATGCTAATTTTTGGTGCCCAGTTATTAAATTCCTTTAGACTTCACTGTATGTTTTATATGAGTATGGCATACACATAAACGACAATTTGAATGGCAGAGGCCAGGTGGCATCTAGTTTCTTGTGAGATTATTACCTCTGCTTCCTTTTCAATTTTGAAGGGCTCCCTCATTAATCATGGCTTAACATGCACAATTTTCAAGATTGAATGCTCTAATCTTCATAAACTGTTGAAGTTTCTTTTTTCATATTTTCTTTAGGATTCTCTGAATGTCTTTACATCTCTTATGTACAGGCATCTCTTCTCATGGCCATCTCTGTCATTGCTATGGCAAGAGGCTTCCTTTGCTAAAATCCACAGATAAATGGTAAATGGCCTGTATTTATATAGCGCCTTACTAGTCCCTAAGGACCCCAAAGCGCTTTACACATTCAGGCATCCACCCATTCACACACACATTCACACACTGGTGATGGCAAGCTACATTGTAGCCACAGCCACCCTGGGGCGCACTGACAGAGGCGAGGCTGCCGGACACTGGCGCCACCGGGCCCTCTGACCACCACCAGTAGGCAACGGGTGAAGTGTCTTGCCCAAGGACACAACGACCGAGACTGTCCAAGCCAGGGCTCGAACCGGCAACCTTCCGATTACAAGACGAACTCCCAACTCTTGAGCCACGATCGCCACGATGTCATGTCACAGATTGACAAAACCGCTACCAGTCATACCACTGATTTTTGCACTAATGTTTTGAATCCTTGACTTGGGCATTTTGAGACCATTACTAAGATAAGAAAACTGGACAAAAGAAATGAAGATGAAGAAATGGCAGGCCCACAGCAGACGAACAGTTTCTCAAAGTCACGTCCTTAAGAAATAGAAAAAAATCCAGCAAAGACCTGACACTTGGTCAATCTACTGTTCTTCAAAGCCTCATCAAAACTTTACACTCTCCAATGTGTGTCTTTACCCCCAACCAGTCATGGTAGAATGCTGCCCCTGCCTAAACCCGGTTCTCCCGGAGGTTACTTCCTGTTAAAAGTGAGTTTTTTGTTCCTACTGTTCCCAAGAGCTTGTTAATCATTGTCAGTGTTGGGGAGTAACGGAATACATGTACCGCCATTACGTATTTAAATTACAAAATATGAGTAACTCTATTCCGTTACAGTTACCGTTTAAAATGGTGGTATTCAGAATACAGTTACTTTGTTGAAATAAATGGGTTACACGGCGGTATTTTCCTGTTTCATATGTTAGGCTATGCCCTCTGTATTTTTGGTAATTCCACGCTCGTGGAAACCCAAACAAAACACGCATTAAGAGGCTCTAATGTCTGTATCTCAATCCCGCGGCCCATGTCACCCCTATTTACAGCCGCATAATGACGTGACTAAATATTTTTTAAAATTATTCAAAAAATGATTTAATATGAAGGCAATAGGCAGAGTGTTACAGGCATAGCCCTAAAGAATGTAGCCTCATGGTCAGTGTAGTCTGCTGCAAGGAGAATGGACTGCCATACCCATTATGTGTCTGTGAGCACGAGGGAGGGAGAAAAGGGAGAGTCGAAAAGTACGAGTTGTCACCGACCAGAAACCAGATCGCTGTAAAAAGTGCAGCCTTACCCTACTGTTACTCATTTTATATTAAGATTTAAAAATCTAGTTGGTATTGTTATGGCGAGTAACCTGCAGTAATAGTAATAAATCACACAGCAATAGTGCATCCATGTAGTTGTAAAAAGCTTGATAATATATTAAGTAATCCAAAGTATTCAGAATACGTTACTCTCATTGAGTAACGTAACAGAATACGTTACAAAATACATTTTGGGGCATGTATTCTGTAATCTGTAGTGGAATACATTTTAAAAGTAACCTTCCTAACACTGGTGATTGTTAAGGTTTCTTTCTAATATTATTGGGTCTTCATGACACAATATGAAGTGCCTCGACGCAGCTGATGTTGCTATATGAATAAAAGTGAATTACAAATTAGAATTAGAAATGGTCTCAGTGAAAGGCTGGCTGACAAGAAGCCATACTTAAGGAAGGGAAACAGGGAGAAAAAGCTGAAGTTCTTTTTAACTGATTACACAAGAGCTGCACACAAAATCAGTGGCAACGGGTCTTATGGAGTGATGAATCCAAATGTGAAAAATTTAAATGAGAAATGTCAGATTTGGATCTCGCATTCAATACCATAACGTGATTGCCGAAGGTATCGTCTTTCAGCACGACACACATGAAACATACTGATAATGCAGGAAAAGCTTACCTGGCTAGAAAAAGACAACAGTCATGGATTGGCTTCCCTACAGCCAGGACCTCAACCTTATTAAAGCAGTGTGGGATTATGTTGACAGAGAACAGAACAAAAAGCAGCCAACATGCAAAGAAGAGCTTTGAATGTCCTTCAACTATTTCTGATGACTACTTATTGACATTACAAGAAAGCTGCAGAAGAGAGTTCGGGCTGTGTTGAAGAGTACTAAATATTGACTTTCAAGCTCATTGGAATTATACAAAGTCTGTTTTTCCTTGAGTGCTGTATTTCCAAGTATATTTTCACATTTTTTCTCATTTTCTTGAAAAAATATAAAGAAATAAGGATGGCCAAGTCTTTTGCACAGTACTGTATATCTGCACTGGATACCTTGCAGGCCTAGGGTTTTATATGAATACAATGAGCAAACTTTATGTACAGATGATCCAGTTACACTAGTACAACAACCTAAAGTTGCATTCAGTCAAGCTTTTTATTACAAAGCTTTAGCACAAGCCTACAGGAGTTTAGTCTTCATTACTAACATGACTTGTTTTTGGTGAAGTGAGATATTTTAAAGAAAACATTATCTGAAGGTGAGTTCAAACAGGAAGAGACATTTGCATGACTTTGACTGCTCTACTGTCTCTACAGCCTGTTTCAATTCATCTCAAACAACCAAAACAACACATCTCACTTGTTTGTGGAAGTTTGTATTCAGCTCATCCTCTGAGTGAACTCAGAGTTCACTTGAAACTGCAGTTCTCCTTTTTCTCCAGTTTCTCGCCTCCTCTCCTCTCTGCATTTATGCAACAGATCAACAAACCCTGTATGTTAGGTTGGATCCTTTCTTGAACAAATTTGTCTTTAATTGCACCATTCCCGTAATTCTGAATGCAATCACACTGCCACTAAAATGTGCATTGTGCTTTAATCTACATGAGTCTCATGAGTATTACACCAAAAGGGCCGGTAGACTGTATTTTATATATTGAGTTCTAAACCTCAGGATATTCTAAATCAATTTAAACCACATAAAATCAGGATACTGATCAAAATCAGTACCATGGCTGTCATCTTATGAAATTCTCACTGTGTTGTGCAAGCATACAGAGCTTCCAGCTGTACTTTCACTATCTCAATATGATCAGACTTTGCAAAGCATCTGGGCCCTCAGGACCGTGGAAGTATAATACCGACTTGTGACCTGTGCAGATATTCGCAGCAGTCTTCAGCCTTGCCTTCTGAAATAATTCTCCTTGTTGCACATGGATTTCTGCTTGGTTTTTACAAGCATAACTTCCTTCTTGTTCCCTTCATCCAGACAATGAGAGTGACATGCCAGTCAGATGGGACATGGACTGGACGCCTTTTTCTGCTCCATTGGACAGAGAGTCATGTTGACAAGTCACTGCAGAAAGGCAAAGTAGTGGCTGTCCTTTTAAGGTGCAGCGAACCTTGAAAGGACAACACAAACAAATTTGAGCACAACAGCATGGCCCCTCACACAATTACTGAAGATGCAACGTGCTCCTCATAATGATCCAGAGTGAAGAGATTTCTTACACATGGCTTCTTCCCGTAGATGATCTTTGGGTGACATCAAGAGAAGTAATCTCATGCAGCATTTAAATACATATCTGTGTTATTTAGATTTTTTTTTTTAAAAGCCCTTTTTATATAAATAAATGTCTGTTTTGCTAATCTGTTATGCTGATAGATATAACACAATGACTAAGTATAGCCGGTGTGTGAGGGCGTTTACACATCCTGTTCCAGACACTGAGGGCCAATAATCTTTTCAGCACACCATAAAAGCTTAATAGGTCTCAACAGATTTGCACATAGTAACATTTGCATGCATTAAAATATTTATTACCACGAGTAATATGGGAAGTCGAATATTTCACACTGGGTCATCAATTATGCACACTCGTAATGAATCAATCAGATATGAAAGTAAACAACAATGTAAAACCATAAAAAAGCTGTCTGCCAGATGCAAAAACTCTCATTTACCAAACGCCACAGTGCACAAACCTTTAAATTTACACATCCGACTCGATTTACACGAGAAGTCGTTCCATTTCAACTTGGCATAATAAACAACATGTTACATCCACCGGAGGCGATACAGGGTTAGAACTGTTAACTAGTATTGACTTATCAACTTCATATAAGCTGGTGTGATACTGAAGTCGGATCAATAGTGCTCAATCGATAGTGGCACTGATTTCCAGCAGCACACCATAACCACTGTAAGTGATTTACTGGCCTGTTTGCATGTGGAGTGGAGCCCCTGAGAATGTTTCAATTACATCGTCATTGTGCTTTTTTTTTCTTTGCTTTTGTCTCCTCTCAGCTGTTTGGATGAAAACACTAACTTGGGAAATTCAATTTGGTGCCATTTCCTGACCTGTCAGATTCTGAAATCTTAGTGTGGTTTCCCCCCTCTGCTGTAGACGAGAAGAGATATAGTCTCTCTTTTTTTTAGGTCCTGACAGCCATGCTGTTGTTGCCGCTCATTGTTCTGCAGGAACTCTGGCTTCGGAGTGTTTGTTTTTGATTAGGAATGTTTAATGGCCTCTACACATTCAATTATCAGCAGCTCGCTCCACCAGTCGATAGTCATCCTCTCATTAATGGCCCAGAACTGATTACCAAGGACAGAGAGAGAAATGGGTGAAATGTTATTCATTCAAAGCGCTAATTAAATCCTCCTAGGTGGGACTTTCAATCCTACTAGAAACTTTGCCCACACTGAAAGCATCGCTTATTCTGAGTGCACACCTAAAAATAACAGCAATCACAGAAGAACGTGCTTTGTGATTTCTCTGCAGCATCTTTGTTCGCATGTTGCTGATGCCTGTGAAGTTGAAAGCCATGTTGTTCCCACATTTCTGGTTACCTCAAATATAAACCTTTCAAATTGCTACTGTTGCCATTGAAAACTTTCTGATAAGGAACATGGCTCAAACTGTAGCCCTGTGGTGCAAGAAAAAAATGAAGAAGTCAAAGATGAATATTGATGTCAAAACCTTTGTCTTCCTGTGTTTGTTCTTTTTTGTTGAACAGTATGTTGTAAATTAATGTCAGAAAAGTATTTTCTGGCTAATTTTTTCCCCAAGTCAAAGTCAGTCAGTGCTCAGAGGAACCGCTCATTTGAAGACTTTCAAAGGCTGAAGTGGGCATGTTGCCAGGGATCTATTCTTTCTGAACTGGGACCTTTGGTTTTCAGCTCTCCCACAAGTACTGGGAGGTGAGGATTCACATGGGTATGTGTGTGCAAGGCTTGTGTTGGAATCGATACTTTCACTACAGAAAATTTTAGCCGTTAACCATCTAGTTGTCTGCTTGGGGTCACAGCAGCTAAATGTAGTCACTGAGTGGGACCTCTTGATGTCTTTTTAAAGTAATTATCTAATAAATAATATGGCTTTGAAACTCAACCATCGAGCAGATGATAAAATACACTTTTGAAATTCTAAAATTGTAAAGTAATGATTAAAGGTAACTTGTGCAAAATGATGCAAATTCCTGAATTTTGCAGTTGTTTTCCTGCACTGAAACCTAAAAAAAAGTAAGAAAGACAAAGCAAACAAAAAATGAATATACATAACCAAAAGACTATTCCCCTAAAAGTAAATGCTTTCCAGAGAGGGAACTTGCCCAGGAAAGTCCCATCCAGCAATCTCAGACCATGGGCAGACAGTTTTACACAAAAGAATCCAAATATTTCAGCTCAGGACCTGCAGGTAGCACTTGCATTTGTTAGTTTATGCATCTATATTCTGCTTACACAGCCTGGATGGGATTGGAGGGCTGAGGTCTGTCTGAAAATAACTTTTGGAGCACTACAGTTAACCACACGCACAAAGGTCAGGTCTTTTGGGGTGATGTGTTCTGGGCAGACAAATTGAAGATAAATTTATCAGGCCATGTTTACAGCTCAGAGAGCAAACACAATTTATACACTTTAATTCTTCGTCATACCACCTACGGTCTTGTTCTGCTTTCCTGTCTGTGGAGGAGATGTTGTGACACTCAGCAGTACTTGCTGCCACACATGCCCAAATATCACTTACGCTAAACCCCAGAACATCTACTGGCTCATGTCTTAGGAAGTGGCCGTGAATGCATCCTTTAATCATCTTTTCCCTATCGAGTCACGCCCCTCGAGATTTCCATCAAGGCTACTTTTAATGGGTGTTGTAATCACCAGCTGTAAGCCTACAGGCGTCTCTGGTTTAGTTCAAAACTTCTCAGGCCCCAGGCTCTCTTAAGTGTCAGCCCTGCTGATATCACATGGGAAAAACTTAACATGGAGCAATACTTTCAAACCATTGAAATATGTATAGGTGTACCCCAGTGACAAATGTGTGCAGTTTGTGCTGGTTGAGTGGGTGACTTGGGTGCCTTGAATTTCAACACAGCGCAACAGCACCTACACGCTGTGTTTCACTTTGGTCTTCACCTCTAACAGAAGGGGAAAGACATGTGTGACAGGGCTTACTGTCACAGCCGAGAAAAGCATCAGGGACAATAAAGAGTGCAACATTACAGTAACAAAGTATCTCAGTCTTGTTTTTTCCCCCGCTCTCTCTCTCGGTTCTGTCTATCTTTCAGCTCCTTTGATGCGTTTCCATGAGAACAGCGAGACAGAGCAGGTAGGTGTTGTTGCCCCTGGTGTAGGGACAACCAGATTGAACAGAGAGGAAGCAATGCTAAAAGATTTTTGCTATCTGAGCCTCTCCAACCCAAGCACCGCAAGGCAATTCAACACAAGGTATAAACTGTGGTATTGCACATGTACATGTACTGACAGATAAATCAGCATGATGCAAATCTGTTGCTCTTAATTATCATATCCTTCTCTAAAAGATTTTAAAAGTCTGGAGTGTGCATGCAAACGTGGGCTCGCATTTCCTGCATTTTGTTGAAGCAACAGTACCCACAAGAGACTTTATATCTCTTGAGAGTATTTGCAGCAGGCAACTTTAAAATTCAGCCTGTTTTGTACATACAAGGTTACACAGGGCTGCAGAGATCCCATTTGTGAGAGCCCGAGAGTCTCTCAATGCCATTTAGAGCCTTCTTGGACACCATGACAAAGTAGAGGGGTGCAGCAACATTCATCTTCCAGCTGTGGCCAGGAGCCTCTGACATCCCAGTAGACAGAGGGAAATGAAAAGAGGGTGCAGCAGCCAATGGCACCATACTTTATCTGCTGAGAGACTTGGCTTATCCTCCAGCTGTGTGGGCACTGCCTTTGAATGCAAACAATATGGCTGCAGAATGTAGGGCAGAAAAGAAAAGAGGCTTGCATGGTTAAGTTGTGGCTCCAGTGATAGGTTTTGCAAACAAACTTTCTTTGCTGAGGATTTAGAAGTTGGGACATCTTAATTTGGTAGTTTTTGCTCAACAGCAAACTTGTGTTGGAATGAAAGTATTGGAATGCTACAGAGTAAATCTGCTTCTTTACATCTTGACAGGTTTTGGCTGTTATTCCCATGGACTACATAGTATGTTTGTTTAACATTTACTACTAATGCACCATTTATACTAAGGAAAACACTAGAGATTGTGACATGACCAAAATTATTGGAACCATCTGCAATGAACTTGCAGTCTCATTGTGTTTGAAACAGTTGCTTCAAAGACTCCAAGATCCAAATTTCGTTGTTGGCAAAGTGAACTAAAGTGCCAACAGTTGCATTTCCTTCAGTACCACAAACATGCCTGGTCCATGTTAACATGTAAATATATTTACAGCCTAGTTCAAAAAACATCTAGCTACTCATAATTCAAATCATGAGTAGTGGCATGGCCACTTGTTGGAAGCAAACACTGGTGGCTATACTTTGGATGCTAGCTATAGCTGGAACGAGAGGTGTCTACTGTACTCATAGTGCTTGTGCTTTGTTGACCCTGCTTTGCTTTTATTGTATTCATTGTTGAATTGTCCTGGAGAGACTCCGCCACTCACTGATTACTAACTTGGCACACCTGGGAGGTCACAGAGGCCCAATAAGACGGCCTGGCTGGTTAGGAGAAGCAGAGCGTCGTAGATGGTGGCAGGAGGCAGTGGCGTTGGCGCGGTTTGGTGTAGTAGTGCGTGGCGAGGCAGAGGGAGCTGTGCTGTTGCTGGAATAGCTTGAAGCCAGAGGACGCTACGGTGGGGGATTAGTTGGCAGCGGGACATCGGCCTACCTACCGATTTTGCCAGTGTTCTGGGAATCCATCCTACCTCAAAAAACATCCTACCCAATGTTTCTGTGCAGACGCGGCGCATGCACACAACACCAAACCCAAATTAACTTCTTTTTCTCTCACCCATCCGGAATACTTAAGGTTAGGGGTAGGGTTAGGTTTAGTCACAAGTCACCATCAAATTATAATACGGGTAGGATGACTTGTCAGAGTAGGATGGTTTCTCAGAACACCGGATTTTAACGCTGTGGCTGACGGCACTGGACTTTTAGTGTGTTTATGTTTTATTGGTTTTTATTGTGTGTTCTCCCTGGCCAGGGTTGTTTTAATTGCTTTTGAATGAAATTCTAGTCTTCTGTACGGTCTACAGATGCTCCTTGCAAACCAAGCTAGGTAGCATTATCTAATAAATTAGCATTCCACACTCTCCGTGCAAATTTGGTCACTTCAGGCTTCAAAGTATGAAGATAGCAAAGGCTACAAACACGAGACTCGAGGTCTCAGAATGGTAGTGTACAAACCAGATATCATCGTGCTCAAAGCCAGTTTTGTAAATACCTTACATGTGGCAAGAACAGCAGAACCACTAACTTAAACTAAACTGTGAGCAGCAATCAAATAACTTTGCACTTCTTTTTTTTTTTTTTTTTTGTTCAAAGTAACTTTGAACAAAACTTAACACTGAAGAGGCAACATGTCAAAAACAGTATTTTCCTATAAGATGGCTGCATGGTGCGAAAACGTCACCACCATATTGCATGTCATCACTGTTCCACAAGTCACTCAGCAAGTCGCCTCTGTCACACCAAAATTTATTTTAAATGTCCCTGAGCCAAGACCATATTTCCTCCACAGCGGGAGTAGCCAGTAGGTAAGCGCTCATTGCTACAGACTTGATATAACAAGTCAAATTTACTGGCTACACTAAATTATCTCTTCAGTAAAAGCATAAATTACAAGGAACGCTTTTTGATGATCTTTCAGATTCTCTTCAGCAATTTAAAAGCTATCTGTCCATGTAAGAGCTGCTGGAATGATAGAGAATAATTTAATCTGTGATACTGAAATTGCACTTTGAGAGCAACAGAAAAAGAAGCATACCACAGTGTCTCATGGGTCATACTTTTGGGTTCACACGCCCTAAATTAAAGCTGTCAAACTCACTATTCTACATTGTTGTGGGCAAATACTCATCTTATAATGTAAACAAATGTTGGAACCAGTGCAGTGCTGTTCAACACCTCACAGCACTGAAAGCAATACCTCAGACAACAATAATGACAATATATATAAATCTATGTAAAGACCAGACAGCAATCAGCGAAAAGTGGCTGCAAAAAATATGGTATAAACTATTTTATCTGTTATATGGCTTGTAAAGTACAGGGTGGGCCATTTATATGGATACACTGTAATAACATGGGAATGGTTGGTGATATTAAAGTCCTGTTTGTGGCACATTAGTACATGTGAGGGGGCAAACTCCTCAAGATGGGTGGTGACCATGGTGGCCATTTAGAAGTCGGCCATCTTGGATACAACTTTTGGTTTTTTTTAATAGGAAGAGGGCCATGTGACACATCAAACTTACTGGTAATGTCACAAGAAAAACAATGGTGTGCTTGGTTTCAACTTAACTTTATTCTAATGTGCCACAAACAGGACTTTAATATCACCAACCATTCCCATTTTATTACGGTGTATCCATATAAATGGCCCATCCTGTACAGTATATACTGTACTTCTCAAAATAACGAATAATATTGTGACAATGGCTTCTATATACACAGTTTATTGGTTTATACAAATATCTAATCACCCAATCACAGAGCAGCAACTCAGTCAATTTAGGCATGTAGACATGATCATGACAACCTCCTGAACTTCAAATTCAGCATCATAATGGGAGAAATTGTCATTTAAAGAAGTTTCAACTTGGCATAGTTATTGGAGCCAGCTGGCCTGGTTTGAGTATTTAGAAACATCTGATCTACTGGGATTTTCCCACCCAGACACTTGTAGAGTTTACAGAGAAAAACTAGAAAATATCCACCAGCAGTGGTGACACCGGGCACTATTCCTGTCAGCCAAGAACAGGAAACTCAGGCTGTGTGTTGGTATAATGGTGTGGTACTTTTTTTTTTCTTGGCACACTTTGAGCCCCTCAGGTACAAAGTTATCATCATTTAAAGGCCACAGCCCACCTCAGCTTTCTTACTGACCATGTCCAGCCCTTGGATGGCTTCTTGAACATTACAGTTGTACACAAATTGCCTCCACAGCCACCAGATCTCAGTCCAGTGAACTACCTTTGGGATGTGGAAGAATCGGAGATGCCATTAAAGTGTAGTCATGTCACTGTGGACCGAAATCTCTTGCCAAATCTGTGTCACACAAAATTAAGGCAGTTGTGAAGGCAAAAGGGTTCACCAATAAGATGACTGGTGAATATAAATATATAATAATTTCTCCATGTCACATATCTATATTTTTCTTTTTAAATATTAATGTCATTTTAACAGTGGTTGACAATACATTATGAACAAACATTTTTATAGGCTTGGCCATTTTTGGCCATGTATAAAAAGAGTTAATGCATGAATTCAACCCACTTATCATATCAATTTAATTCAATTACATTTTATTTGTATAGTACCAACAACCAAATGACCTCCAAGCACTTGGCAACAGCAGGGGGGAAGAACTCCCTTTTAACAGGAAGAAACCTCCAGTAGAACCAGGCAAGGGCAGCCATCTGCCACAAACATTTGGGTGGTAAGTTAAGGGGGTAATACACTACCTATTTTACTTTGTCTTTCCATGGCTGATAAGTTACCAGAATTCCTGAGTTTTGTTAACATATCAGCTGCATACTGAAGCCACTGTATACTACCCTTCATCAAGGGTGGTATACAGTGGCTTCAGGGGTTCAAAGCAGAACTCAGCCTACATATCAGATCAGATGAAACCATTTTAAACTACTATGTCAAAGCGAGGAAAGCGCCTTGTCTTTACAGCCAGATGAACAGTTATAGCCATGGCCAAAGGAAAATGTCATATTAACAGCTAGAGCCTGTCGTCATCAGCCTCTGCAGCAGTCAGTAAGAGATTAAGGTAAGTTACTTAAACGACAAACAGTAGCTAAAACTTTTAAGCATCCCCACTGTACTGGTGTGGAGGCAGACATTTCAGAAGCATCACCTCAAACTTGAGCATCTCAAATTATAATAATTGGTTATAAACTGTAAGAGCAAAATATATGTAGTGTCATACAGAGAATGTAAGGAGGGTTATGTTATTAAAACACACATCTTGCTTTAGACGTGCCCAATGTAATTACTTTGTTTATTTTGAGGCACGGACTTAAACTGTAATGTGGCAGCCAGCCAGGCACACAGCCACAGCAGGAAGTTTGTGTTTGCTTGTCAAGCAGTCGGAGGCAAAGTGACTCAACGGTCCTGAAACAGCAGTCTTGTCTCTGCAGCTTCCCCTCATGTTGTCTTGCTTTCAGCGGTGCACATTAACATTTTATGGAGAAGCAGTCAATGCATCTACCCCCAAAAAAGCCCTAATTGGAATTTGTGGTGGAAAATTTCGCCACCCTGACATTTGCCGTTCATGTTCATTTCACCTCCCGCAGGAGCTCGTGCTCTATTGTTGCTGGAAACACAGCGCTGTCCGCTTAAATGTCGAACGGCTGCTTCTTTTACTTTGCATAGTGATTATAATGACTCATCCTCTTACAGAAGAGCTAATCTTAGCATCCATTTAGCAAAGAAGTGTTCCACCATTATGACAAGTGACCCCTATTTCTTTTCATGGATACGACTGCTTCCTGCCTGAATCAGAGAATGGCCGGCAGGCACATAATTCAAATACTGTCCAGAAAAGTGCTGTGGCTGCAGATTACAAAGGAGGCCTTGAACTGCATGAAATATTAAAGCATCAGGACCAGACGAGGAAGTAAGCTACAAGATCTCACCAGTATCTAGATGAGAGGATGAAAACAGGTGACAATGTGAGAAATGCCTGACCTTGCCCACCTGCCGCCACTCAGAAGCAATAAATAAACTCCAGAAAGTATATATATTCCATTCAGATATTTGGAAGCTTATGGCAGGGCACCCTGCATCCTGCACTCTGCACAAATGTAGGGAGGAGTGTTCGTGACTAAGACATAATATTGCCAGTTATTTCAGTCTCAGTAATCTGTCACGTTTGAACGGGAGTATTTTTAAGATAGAAAATGAGAACAGCTTATAACGTGGTGATGCAAATACACAGAGACAAATGAGCAAACACTAGAGCTAGAAGAAGAGGAAAAGACCAAATGAAAGGAGGCACAAAGTGCAGCAATGAAATAGAACAAGCAAAATCTCAGATCAAGGGTAATCAAGCGTGAGGCAGTTGTGCAAAATTTACAGCTGTAATTTGGAATCCCACAATCCTGGCATCTGGATGAAGAGGGAACAGATTCTTATTTGCAGGAAACGCTCCATGGTTGGTGGGCATTTCTGTCACTGCTTCCCTCTCGCTCATCCTTTTTCTGTCTCTGAAGTACTTCTTTGTCCTGCACAGTGCACAAATGAAACCTGCGTCACATAACAGGCACAATATCACCACTATACCTGAGCAGTCAGCCTTGAAGACAACGCCATGAGGGATCATTTCAATTGTGGAGGGTAAAAAGGAAAATGTGAATTGATAGACTCGGCAGACAGAGGACACCTTTTTCTAGGGCATGTTAAGTCGTTTCCAAACGTCTGTGCTATTTGGATTTTCTTTACAGTTGTGATTCACATCTTTATATCTAACACACAAATATTCTCCAGGGAATGTTTTTCCACATTTTCAGGGGTTTTACATGAAGTAGGGTTTTGCCAGGAATTATGGATATGCACTATTTCAGGGCCCCAAGAGAGCTGTTTCCATGGGGCTCAGTCTTCCTTGAGACTGAGCCTCCCTTGAGGGAGACACCGCAAAGCAGAGAAAGGCAGAGACCACAGAGCTAATTTATTCCTCTGTTTAATTTCCCAAGGTGTTGCAGAACCCAGAAGAGATAAAGCCCACTTACTATACACAAATGTATAAATTTCACTGGCTGATGAACTCAGAGCCCTGTAACAGGCTGGTGACCTGGCCAGGGTGTATCCTGCCTCCTGCCCCATGGTATCTGGGATAGGCTCCAGCTCCCCGACTACCCTGAAATGGATGGATGGATGGATATACACATAAGTCAGAAGTTCTTTAGGAATACCCTGAAGAGTTTCCAGATCAGAGGGGACGCACAGATTCCTTCAGCAAGATCTGTTTGTGCTAGGACTTACCTCAAAGGTGGACATTCCTACAATGCCTCCAGCGAGAGGTAACCCAGGAAGCAACCTTTAAATGTTTAAAAGTTATGCTGGAAACAAATAGTTATTTTGCAGCTTTGTCTGACACTGTTGGTTACCAAGATCTGTGGCCACACATAAAAGTCACGCATCATAAAAAAAAAGAAACATTCTAATCATAACTGTGACACTGTGACATAAAAACTGAAATTTCTATTTTGAAACGTCACAGAGAATGGCGATCACAAGTCCCCCAAGGATATAAAAAAATGTGTGTTTCTGTTCTTTTTGGCATAAAGGAAAAGCTTTTGTTTCATTTCCTCTAACACTAAGTGTGTAGCACTATGTTATGTGATCAGCACAATAAATAGTCATAACAGTTCCTAACTTTTATTTCCTGTTGAAAATCAAGTTTTGGCTCATTGGCTGGGGCTGGCACTTCTGAAACAGTAATTGTTCATCTATAATACATATTACATAACACAATATTTTATTAGTAAATGCAATGTGAGTACATTGCAGGTCATATCTTAAGAAATATCTGAGATTACGTGCATTTTTTTCCTTTTTCCTTCAAATTCACATCAACCGATTCTGAAGTCCAAGCACTGTTCACAGATAGAGCATAAGAGAACACACGAGTGTTGACATCAGCAGTCTTGTGGTTTAACCCTGCAGTTGTTGCCGTTCCCCTTATGGACTCTTGTAAAGATTCTAGGAAGGCCTTGGTTCGAGTAAAAGCCTTCACCTCGGTAAAAAGAAATGTCTCTGGAGTGAAAGGTGCTGACCTGTTCACAACCTGATGAGACCAGAAAAACTCCACCATCAGCAGAAACCAAAGATTAAATCCAAGGGTCAAAAATCTGGATTCTTTCCAATTCCTGTGAAATTCTGTTTGCACACTTCAACTATATTGATGGACCAGTGGACTAGGTGACACCGTGTAGATGCAATGCAACCGACCCTGTAATATCAAAAGATACAAAGCAAACATTCAGTTCAAATTAAAAATAAAAAAATAAAAATATGCAACAGATTTTTGCCTTTCAGTCAAGAAAAATCAGTCACCAAGCAAAGGACATGAAAAGACAATGCGCTGCACAACAATAAAAGTTATATGCCAACAAAGTTTCTCTTGCATCCCACAACACCGTGCTCACTGAGCGAATTTTTGGAATGGACAATGCAGCAATCTCCTAATGCTTTTATTTCAAATTGTCTGAGCACTTGATCATGGCTCATTACTTTAAAGGTACTTTTTGTACTTCATGAATATAAGAGCTAGATAATTAGTGAAATACAACAATCTACAACAATCTAAAATACTGTCGATAATTTTTTTTTTCAAAAATAAAAAAAAATGGGCGCATATTTTACCACCACATCAGTGTTATTCATTTGTATTAATAGACAAGTGCTGCATATTCACTTCACAGCTTTCAAACGCTGGTTACACAGAAAGAACAGCCTGCGGTTTAATTAGAAAGATCTTGGCTCCATTGTGAGGAAGGGGAGGGTGGAAAGGGACGAAGGAGGAGGAGGCGGTAGTAGTCACTGATTGAGCACTCTGTCTTCAAGCCCATTTACTAGACGAGAGCTCGGGAAAAATCCAGAGGAGTAGGTTAAAGAAAGGCGTAGGATGGGAAGGTGAGAAAGTAGGGGATGCTGTGATTGCATCAGAATCCTAATAAGGGGATAAGGCGAGAAGCCTTCTGAAGCAAGATTTGGCAAAGTGTCATCCAGCCAGGTGATTTCACATATTTACTCACCTGGCCTTAGTTCTCAGTCTTCAGGTGAATTCAAAAGATACAACTCTGCACCAGTTCTCCTTTGTGCAGGCTGGCCTAAGAGCACGATGTCCCGGTTTGATCACAGCTTCCTAAACAAACTAAATGCACTGACAGTTCAGTATGTGAATGTGTAGCCCAGTGGATAACAAGCCTGCCAATGGCACCGGTGCCAGCACCGACCTGACTGGACCTGCAGAGGTATCGAGTAAATGCCATAATGCTCCCATGATGTCTTCCTATGGAGGGTGTGGACCACCACTGCTTGCTCGCCTGTGGTTTTGCTGTGTAATGAAATATGTCTCCCTTGATGTATGGCTGCAGGAGAAGCCCAAATCGAAAATTGAATCACACTAACTTAATTTGTGGTTGGGGCAATCAAATTACTTGTTTTGGCTGCAGTGCTGACGATGAATTCATCTTTGTGACAAAGCTGTCACAGCAGCGTAAAGGGGGCGGAGGAGACAGAGTGTGTATGTGTGTGTATGTACTGTATTGGGTAATAGTAAAAAGAGGTTAGCAGCAGAATTTGCCATTGGTGTTGTTGCATGCTTTATTGTGGGGAATATTCTGTCAGTAAAAAGCGTGAAGTTCTCAGGAGTTTTATAATACCAACAATAACATATTTTTTCTTTTATAGGAGCCAATAAACAGCTACAAATGTAAGCAGCTTACACAGGCTTGAGTTGCCCTCTGGAGCACTTTGTTGTGTGTCCGCATCTTCAGGAGATCCTCCTTTCTACTGCAGCTGAACAGCTTGTATTAAGAGCTTTAAGAGCTAAAGTTTTAGATTGCAAAGGTAGACCTGAATTGTTCATTGGAGGATCAGATCATGCAAAAGGTTTCTGGCCCATAGACAGTACAGATGCTGTATAAAAACATTGCTGTCACAGTTTGCCGAGGCAAACTGCGCGGAGTTTGAAGAGTGGACCCAGGTGCAGACATTCTAAAACTCAAACTTAACTGATGATGAGCTGTTTATTAAGGCAGACAGAACAGTACAAAATAAAAGGGCAAAAACAATGCAACCTAAGCAATAACGTAAACTGGGTAAACTAGAAAGGAAGCACGAACTATGAAAAACCCTGGCAAACAGAAAAACAAACAAAACTCTAAACATGGCGATGATGAGCATATACATATGAAAACCTGAACGCAGGACTTGGCATGGGAACAACACAGACCAAATACACACAGGAGGCTAATGAGGGAAACGGAAACACATGGGGAAACAGCTGACACACATGAACATAATGACATCACAAGAGGAGAGTAAAACTAAAAACATTGAACATAGGCACACAGGTCCCCTTCAAAATAAAACAGGAAACATAATGAGACGCAGACATGACAACCTGAACTTGACAACGTAAGACACAGACATGAAACACATGAAGGGCAAGGAAGACTTAACAGGGGTGGAAGACACAAGGGGAATCTAATAACAAAGAACTAGAACAACCTAGGCATGATTTTAAAAAAAATGAACTTAGAAAACCCGAAGGGCTTAAACATAAACTAAAACTCAAAACGCTGGGTCAAAAGTCCCAGGATCGGGACAACTGCAGCTTTCCAAACATGTAAAATAGAATGAAACAGGAGTGACACTTGATTGGAGAACACAGCTAAAGCATAAAGAATTAGCTTCAGACCACTGCAGCAATGTGCTCAGCATGATAGATAATGACAATATAATTTTAATATATAAGTATTTCATGAGAGAAGCTGATACTTTTCTGAATGGATTACAAGAGATTTTGGAACTAGCACCCTTGGGACCTTCAGTGGTATTATCTTTTAAGGTGCATCGGCTTCATTTTAAAGCTATAGGTGGTTATTTACCAATATTTGAACTTTAATGCTTCCCTTGTAATACCCTTGTATGCCTACCAGGGGTAACCCTTGTTTCTCTTTTCTGGAGTGAGCAGTTTGTGTCATATTTCAGGCCTGCTTCCAGAACAAAATGACTGGGTGTGCTTTAGATGTAATGAGGGCAAGTATACAGTTTACTAGGGCTACCCTTAGAAAAACCCGGAACCTCAGTATGTATCAATAAAGACACCAAACCACATCACTTTATTGATGAACCCCTAATTTTAATTCCTTAAAGGTTCCTGGCCCTTAAAGCTACAGAAATTTATATTTAAATATCAGAAATGCTGAGGTGCTTACAGCAAAAACATCAACATAGCTATGTTTTGCAGGAAGCTATAATTTGTTTACCATAGACAGCTTAGCATTGCATTAGCATATCAGTTAACATAAAAATTGAGCAGAGACTAATGAGAATGTTAACAATTTACCAAAGTCTTGCAGAGTTTGACGTTATGATCTGTAAGAACACCACCCACATTCTTAGATAATGGCTGGAAAAGATTCAATAAATGTTCCAGTACACTGGAATCCATGTAGCTGTTGAGATAAAAGTCAGAGGGAGAAAACCCATTCTCTGTTAGTCACGAATGCCTTTTACTTTCTGTGTTACCCAAATAACTGATGAGATGTTTCAGCTCTGATGAAAGTAGCAGTTCTTAAAGCATCACTGCTAGCATGCATGCATACATTTGTTTTGCAGGGAAAAGTTTAAATATGTAAATGCTGACTGTGATTTTCCACTCTAATGTAGTGGGGTAAGTGATAAATGCTGAGACAGAGGAGGAAAAACTAGATGTCAGAGTAATGGTGATGTAATTGTACCTTTAGCAGGTCATTTTATGTGCCTCTTTGGAGGAGGAAGGGTGACAGGGTGAAACTCGACGGTGGACGTCCACGGAGTGAGGCTGATAAAAGGAGACAGACAGGGTAGGGGCAGCGTTTGTGTGTCACTCCTTCTTCTTTCCATTTACTTCACACATTGTGATAATCAATGCCCCGGGCATGGAATAGTTACGTGCTAAATAACTCCCATAAAAGCAGAAATAACAGAGTTTTTATTCAGCGAGGTGAACATGCCAAGCAGAGTTAACAAGTTACAAGATTTGTTCCTTGTTCAACCAATTTCACCAATTGGGAATAAGTGTGTGATGGGCCATCGCAAATAAAGCCTGCCCATGCATACATGTATACTTTTCACATCCACTGATGTCTCCCACTGACTGATGCAACACAAATAAAGAACATTTAAAAGGGTGAATAGACTTTTTTAACTCTAGTGATAGAATTGCAGCCGAGCAGAAACTCACAGTTTGATCTAGACAGTTTTAGTAGCTCAAACATACACACCAACAAAACACATTTGCTACACGGTGCTTTACTGTGATGGGGTTGTATAGCAAGGTCAACAGATATTTTTATAAGGGTGCACATTGCTTTTTTGTTTTAAATTCCAGTGTTACTTAGTATGTCACTTGTAAACAACTACGACAAAATTAGAATTTATCTGGTTTACCTGCTGCCTAATGACTGAGCACAATGTTAAGCTAGCTGTTTACGGTTTAGATGGAAGGTTTCTCGATAGCTACGTACAATGACTGCTTTCTTTTAGCTGTGATCTTTACCAGTGGCGTGCGGTGACTTTCCACACAGACTGCAGATGGGAACTGATCTCAAAACAGTGAAACCAGAGTTGGTTGTGTTTCATCAATTTCCATCAACAAACAGATGTTTATCCTGCTGGCCTCTCACTTTGACAAGCTCAAGCCATTGTTAACAGGGTATGTACAACCCATGAAAACTCTGGCACTATACTGAGTCCAGTGGGTCCCAATTCAAGCAGAGTTAAGCCTGCTTCCAGAGACATTACTTAGGGGCCGCCACAAGATGGCAGCATTTCACATGCTGTATGGAAATAGTCAAGAAGCTTAAGAACAGAAGCAGGGAGAGAGATCACTTTCACTTTGGTAGATTTTAATTGATGTCTATTTTTAGATTTTACTGGACAAGCACTGCTTGCTTTGCTTGCCCTGAAGGTACGCCATCGGTCTGCATCTAATCTTTAAATCTACTTAAGTTGCAGATCCTCTGTTATGTACGCAAGCTAGTCAGCTGTTTAGTACAGAGCCTGAACCTTAATACTACTTCTAGAGATGGGATACTTTAATAAGCAAAATTCCCTTTATGTACATCACTGAGCGTGAGTGTAATTTAATATGCTCAAAATGTTTTTTTGATTGCCTAGGATAAGTGATTTTTAGTATTCATTAGCTTAATAGCCGAATGTCAATGGTTATCATGTTTCTTCCGTTGGTGGTCTTAGCACCTGACATTTACACATAATGAAAATGGTTTCCAGACTCTGTCCCATGGCTCTTTAACAACCCCAGCATAACAAATCTGGCTCTTTGATATCTTGATTTTATAAGCACACTGCTTTTGGCTTAAGGACAGGCCACAGCAGCCTAAAAATAGTCCCTGTTTACTCTCCTGTGTTTTGTTGGGCCTGTGTCCTGCTGTGACTCTGTGCCAGCTCACTGTTTTTGCATTGCCGGTGTCACCTTCGATCGCCTTAAGAAGAGAGTGAGCCCAAGAGGTGTAGCTGGAGGGAAAATGTTGACAAAAAACAAAGACTTGAGGTGGGTTATATATTCAAAGCTAGAAAGATATTTTGAAAAGGTGAAGACTAGAGGTATGGCGAGGAAGCTGTGACAGAGTCCAAGATGAAAGAAATGAATTTTGGAGGGGCGAGGGGAGGACTTTGGAGCTTTAGAAAGAGACAGCTTTTAAGAAAGTGAGGGGGATGGAGGAAGAGACCGAGAAGGAAAAAAGCTCCGGGGAGAGGACAGAGATGGAGTTCGAAAAAAAAGAAGGCAGAAAGAGAGAGACTAGGCATGAAAACAGCTGGAGAGAGAGAGGAGCACAGATACGGGGGGATAAAAAGTGTGTCAAAGAAAGCAAGTGCTCTTTTGAGAGCTCTCTTCATATCGTGGCGGGGCACCACTCTGCTGTCAGGTCCACCTTTACCGGACAAGAACTGCTTGTCACACTAATGGCCTGGAAGGAAAACCATGTCACTTTATCACCTCGCCACGACGCCAACATGGTCGTGGCTTTTGTCTCCTCAGCTCCCTCTCCGCTTCACAACTCCCTGGAAGTGACTAATTGATCCTAGGAGACGTGCTTTTTTTGTGTCTCGGGGGCTGATGAACAATGTAAGAAAAAGCAGCTGATAAAGGGAGAGGGAGGGGAAAGAGAGCAGGATGTGCGCCCAGCCCGGGATAATGTAGCCTACTGTCTACTGCAGTGCTATCTCATTTCCCCACACAAAAGTAACATTGCCACTTTGTAAATGAAAGTCAGTCAGGCGAAAGATGCCCCCTCACGCTCTAGCAGCCCCTTCTTGAGATAATGGGCGCATGCACATTATTTCTGTAGACACAAGACTGACTAAAAAAAAGCAGTGTGTGGGTAGTAAATGAAATTCAGTCAAGTGTGTGTGTGTGTGTGTGTGTGTGCTCCTGTTACCAACACTCCTACAATTCCTAAGTATTCACCCAGGAATGCCGAGAACAAATGGTGGGCTTATATCTGTAACATTCATCCAGTTCCTAGCTTTACTCATCTCTGCAGGATTCGCGTCCTTCTTAACTGAAGCTACTGGAGGACCTATTGTTTACTCTTCTGCCTGTTGATGCTAAACACGCCGGGACGCAAACAACGGGGGTAAAAAGAAACGGTTTAGCGAACAGTATTAAGACCCCAAAAAAATCAACTACGTTTCAAGAAGGATGAGAAGGAGGTGGTTTAGGCCACAGAGTACTCTTGGAATTAAGCCAGGAGAACAGAAGGGTGGAAAGCTATCAAAAGGAGGCGATATTCCCCTCCACACCAGCCCACACACCCCTACACCCCCCTCTTTCAATAGCTCTGGCCTTGTCAGATATGGTTATGCTTATTGTAGACACAGGCGAGGGGGGTCACTGCACCAGCATGCCTCAGAACATCACCGCGCCGGGGCTGTGATAAGAATAGTTCACTGAATCATGGCTTACCGTGCAGTTATGTGTATGGATGATGCATGGTGAATGAATTGAAGATAAGGCCAGGAAGCTGGATGGAGTGGACACAGCTACACTTCTGTTGCAAACGCAGGGTGTGGGAGTGTGTGCGCATGTGTGTTCGTCTTGTGAATCATAATTTTCCAGGCTCAAAGATCCTTGAAAGCCTGAATTATACATAAAAGTGCTTTAAGTTTTCTTTCTTTGCCTCCACTCCTCAGTTCTTCTGTTTGAGGTGTAGTGTCTTCTGGTGAGTCAAACCTTTCTGGGCTAAGGGAGGCAAACAGATGCTAACTCTACAACTGTGTCAGAAAAAAAAATCCTATTACTTATTTTCTATGCCTATGGCTGTTTCCTTGACGCTCATGTAAAGACATCGAGATCAGACTTTACGATGAAGTTAGGATTTTAATCAATTTACAAACGGCTGAGGGAAAGGAGATTGAAAGCACCTGCTAACTATCTTCCTCGCAAACTTTTCCTGATATCTGGCCATCCCCAAGAAGCATTTTGGTTATCAAAACTCATTTCTTAATGTACCAGCTGGTGGATCATTTTTAAGCTCTAACCACTAGACTTACCCTGCTGAGGGAACGTTTCTTTGTATCTAGATTCTAGAACAACCAACAAGAGCCACAAACACTGCACAGATCACAGAAGAGAGTTTGCCGACACTTTAAAGAAACATTTTATCTAATAAATAAGGTTAATAAAACCCTAGCTATCATTTTATGGACCCCAGTGAGACAACTTGAAATTCCTCGCACTCTGCAATAAAGTCAAAATACCCAAAGCATTCAAGTTAGAATTCAATTTATTATACAATATAAGTTTAGTCATTTTGGGGTTGGTGCTAGCAGACGGACATAACAAGGAGGGCACCTTCATACACAGTGGAGAGCCCTTTGCGAGCATGAATTAATTGTGTTCTGTCTGCGTGCACACAGTGTCATAAAACTATTCGCAGTGCAAAGAAAGAAGTGTCCATGTCAACAATTGACGAAAACAGTGTCAAAAAATTTCAATTATACGCTTTCTATAAGGTTAATTATGAGGTTAATTATAATGTACAGTACTGTGTGGAAAAGTGAGTGAGTAAATGAAGGAAGGGATTACAGATGGTGGAAAACGAACGTGTTTGTCTGTCTCAATACATTCCAGGGTCTGTATATCAAACTGGGCCTGCGTAGTAAACAAAAACTCTTAAATTCATAACCGATACTTTTCTTTTTAGCAACTGCTCTTTAAACAGGCCTGAACTAAGCTTTTGTCGGGAACTACGTTTGGCCACCCATGAATACACATTTGTCGTACATGTATTTAAAATAACTGTATGTGTCTGCAAAAGGTGCTTGTGTTGTTGATAATGAAGGAGAATTTCATTCAGTGGAAACCTATTGTATTTTTAATGCTTTTTGTAAAACAGAGCTGCAAGGCGCAAAAGAGCTAAAAGATTGACAGGCTTGGTTCATTGCTGGTTCTTACTCTTTTCGAGGAGAACTGGAGAGGAATATCAGACTGCTACAACAACGGCTGCACCAGATTTTCAGTCAATATAGTAGTAATAGTATAAATATTTCTTGTTGAATACCCTACAGCCTGGCATTCTCCTTTGCCATGGCAGGAAAATCATAAGTGGAACTGGATGCTTCCAGTAAGTTATGACAGTGAGGCATTGCGTACTAAACCAGGGTCCTAGAAATGGAGCACCTCGCCAGACTGCGGCTTTTGTTATGGTTGTTAATTACACCAGTGCTCTTCCTGCTACAACATAAAAATGTCCGCAGTGAAAAAGGTTTATTCATCGACTTCGATCTTTGTTATTGAATGCTTTAGTTCGCATTTCAAGCTGAGCTGGAAGTTCTGCCCTTTGCTGTTTGGGACGGGTGCAGAAACCCCTCAGAGCAAGGCCGAGAATGATTGAAGGTTTAAGAACAAAACAAAACAAAAAAACAATCAACAGTTGAAAACATTAGCTTCCTCTCCATTTTCTTACAGCGTCCCCATCCCATCTCATCCCGTCATCCCCATTCCACCTTCACTCCCTTTTTTCACACCCTAATCGTTGAGACTTACAGAAAAATCAATTTCCACTACCCAGCGGAGAGGCCCAATGTTTCACCACTGTGTCTGATTGATGACGTGCAGACGCCATCTCACACACCGCTGCTTTTTATAGCACCTCAGAGTTGGTCGCCATTCAGCGCATTTTTATGGCAAATAATAACAGGAGATGTAATAGCTATTCCCTGTGGAGAGTAAATCTGAGCAGGGAGACAAGAGGATGGCCCGCCCAGACAGCTGGAGGACAGTCCCACGTCAACAAGTTACTTAGGCTGAATGATTGGGTACACGGCTGCGAAGGGCTCGGGGCAATTCAACAATCAGACATGAAGGCTGTTTCTAACATCACTGGCATCCAGTCTGGGCTTTTAGTTCTTTAGGTGACAACCATGCCTGCTCCTTTAATGCTGCACAGTGGCTAATCTAAAGTGGCTCAGGGCCCACTTTATCAGGTGCTTCCACAAAGGCAATCGCATGACTTTAAAGCTCGATACATACCAGACAGCATGCAGGTGCTTTCTGTGTCAGTGAAGTGCATTCACCCGGTAATACGAGAGAGTCACGCTACCCTCCTGAGATTTTCACACATCCTTAAAAAATAGTGTGGAAACAAAAGCATCCCTATGCTGGCAGCTCTGAATGACCAGACAACAGACAGGCCAAATTACATACCAGCACGGCGGTGGGATGTAGTGGTGTATCTAACCAGCTAAAGTGAATGAAATGATGAGAGTACAGTGGATTCACGATGAACAAAGTGCTGAACATCACTTTGTTTTAAGTGGAAACAATCTGATCGATAGATTCTCTTTCTAAGGCTCAGTAAATTTATATCGAGTTCAACATCTGATGTGAATTTGTACCACGGATCTGTTGCGAGCTGCCACAAAAGCGCTGACCTCAGCTCAGTGCTGACCTAAACTCAATTTAAAATGATTCTACTTGTATTTTATCATCTTGTCTCGTACATTCATTCTCTGGGAAATAATAGTAATCCCCACAGGATCAACAGAACTAGGTTCAGTCCCACATGCAGGAAATGCAGGAAAATGAGATAACACTGCACTATATTATAATACAGGTCGCAGCTAAGCTTGTAATTTCTCTGTAATTCAATTTAATTTGACTGTATTTTATTTGAAATTACAGTGTGATTATATTTACCTGCAAATACTTAAAGAGATGTACACTAGAATAAATAATGTTTACAGGAAACAAAGAAATAATTATCCTGTAAAGGAACTATATTTCCCCATATTACATCATAAATACACTGTACTTTTTGGGGTGAGGCCTGTATTATGGGGTGGTTTCATCTTGCCTTTTATTTTATCAGTATAGGTCTGCATGTTTTTTCATCTTTATTTAATGTGTGATTTCTATATTTCATTTAATGCATTATGTTAATGTTTATAATGGATGTTCTATTTTTCAATTGTTCTTTTATTTTACTAATATAAAGGTGATACAGATTGCTCTCATTTACCAACTTACACGAAAAAATAACTACCATCAAAATGTTCTGACCTGTGTGACCTTATGATGATGGATCCAAGTGTTTTTCTTTCACAGTCACTATTCAAACATAACTTTCAAAAAGAGTATCCCCTTCCTGTAAAATACACAAAAGTTAGGCAAGGTTGAGCCACTTCATAATTAAAAAAAAAAAAAAATAGCATGTATTTACACTTTGCTCATGCAGTACTAAAATAATTGTTTGTCTCTTTCCTGCAAAATATCTGAAGTTGTGCAACACTTAAAATTAATCATGCATTAATTAAAATGACTTACAGCATAATAATTTCCTTGTTTCATGTAAAAACCAACTTCTTACCTTTTCATTAAATTCCATTTAATTACAGGGACATTGCCCCCTTTGTCACAGGCTGTATTATAAAGTGTTTCTGAAAACATCAAGGAGATTTCCAATACTGAAGAGGACGAGAGGAGACAAAGAATTTTGTGATTTAAATGTTCGTTGAAGCCCAGAGCTTCAATGAACTCACAAAGACATTACCCTGCAGAGATGGATGTGAGAATGCAGAGTTATGACTCAGTCATCTGAAAGTATTTAACCTGCCACTCTCCTCATATAAACTCTTAGTAATGTCTCATTGCACCCATGTGAGAAGGTACTGGTCCATGACAATTCACAGGGAGTGAGTGGTTGTCATGCATCCTGCACTCCCAGGCAGCTCCCTCATCTAAAGATCAGAGAATCTTCTGGTGTTTACTAACTGGCAGAAAGGGCAACTACAGTATAGACAATTTCGGCGAGTCAACAGACAAAAATAATAGAGCACGATGGAAACTTTCTTCCTATTAAAAATCCCCTTTTACACATTTTTCCACAATGTGGTAATAGGTAAGTGGCAACAGAGTGAATAATTAGCACCACTGTTTATATCAGTTTGGCAAAATGTTAACACAGCAATGGTAGAAACTGGCATTCAGGTGCATTTTCTATTTGCCAGTGTTCTGGAAATGTAGTAAAAAATTTGCTTTTAAATTCAGATGGAAACTTGTCTGTTGGCAGTATTGAAAACAGGACCTTGTTACATGGTGTTACCACTGTGTTTTGTGGTTCTTTCACACACTTGGGAACTATGTTGTGATGGAGTAAGCATTTGTGCTGCTGCATTTTCATGGATACAGTCGCTTTTTCTGAGCACACAAATGAATCATTGTTAAGATGACAAAAGTTTCATCTCCTAATATCAGGTGCTGCAGATGTCTTTGAATATGAAACGCAAGCCTGGGGAAGCAGTTCGGTCATCTCAGAATGAAAGTCTCATTTTGCCACAAACTAATCTCGCCACAGTCAAAGGACACTGTCCCACTCACAAGCAGTTACATCACCACCGAGCATATAACACCACCTGTTTGGCAGGGATGGGCATTGAGGTGCTTCGGGTTTATTACGTTTAAGGAGTGCGATAAATTTGCACCTGGAGTGTGGAAAAGCAGCGTTTTCTTGTTCTTCCTTAAATCTACTCAAATGCCAATGAGCAAGGCACTTAATCTGAGGCGCTGCTGCTTCTCCATGGGGGGAAAAATAGTCTTGGCCTCAGTTAAACTGTAATTTAAAACTGGAAGAGGAAAAAGGCGAAGGTTTGGCTTGGCCCACCAGAGTTAAAAGCATGCTGCAGCAAGCTGGTGGCTCAGTATCAGAGATACAAGCTGGTAGACAGAGTGTAATGGCGAGGGCAGTGATTCCTTGGCACACATTATGGCCATTAATAGCATCATCGGGATGCCAGCGAGTGGCTGAGCCATGCTGCTGCTCAGGTGCAGCCACTTCTGTCCAACAGTCTTCTCTTTCTGAAATGAACATTTGCAGCAGATTAAAAAACATCAGGAAGCACTTCTGATCACAGCGTTCCTCTAGAGGTGAGACAGCAACTCCACCTACCTGCACAGTCTCCTAATATGAATTCTTGTGATGACATGAAATAAGACAACTCTGCAAGCTCTCACAAGGCCGGGCCTCAGATGTTAAGCGTAAATGAAAAATAAAACGATTGGAATCTTGCCAAATTTTCACAGACACTAAGAATTAAAAAAAATATATATATATATGAATATATAGCATTATATTAAAATCAATAATCATTTAAGGTTTAAATGTGCAGTGACAGCATGTGTAAATGCAGCTTCCATTGTGAGAGCTTTTCGATGCACTCCGAGTCTCAGCTGCTGACTTTTACTTTTTACACTGCGTGTGAAAATGTGTTTGAAAAGTGCAAGTTGAGACATCTCTCCGCTATCTCTTTCTGCAATCCAATAAACCTGAAACGCAATTGAAATGTCAAATTGAATAGCGTCAGTGGCTGCGACCGGCGCCCGCAACTGCATCTACAGTAAGCACTGAGACAAACAACGCTTTAACAATCTTTATTTATCCAGGGAAGGATTTTGCTGAGTGCGCAGCTTCTCTGAACACATTCATACAGCCCTGTGCACTCACACCTGGGAGCTGTCACACACATCTGCAGACGGCCGCTCGCACTGTGCTGCAATCTGTCGAGCGGCTCGGCAAGTACAATGTTAAGGTCACTTTTGGTCAGACAGTCCAATAACTGCATCAAGATTGGAATAATATTATCAGCCTCCACAGCGCTGTCCTTTAGCTTCTGAACAATAACACAGCCTGCTGCTTGTGCCTCTCTGTCTTACACTGTGTTGGACAGAGGCTTGCAGGCTAATGAAGCATTTTAAACCGCTGGGGAGATTTGCCTTTATTTCAACCTCCAAATTAGCACCGTGGCCCATTTGAGTCTGTGAATACTTTAGATGCTGTTGGACTCTAGGAACAACTCTGTGTATTCAGATCTCAGCAGTAGTGTCATGATAAATGAGACAAATAATGTCCAACACTCAGAAATCTGACTTTTTGAGTCGAGTTGCTGCAAGATGCTGGATTCAAAGACATCTCTGCTTCCATGGGAGCCATTCAAAAAGTGCCAGCTATCACTACAACAAAGAAACAAATTAGAATCTAAGAGTAGGTCCTTGTTTGTAACGTTCATATGCACCAGAATGCACATGCATGCACACAGGCAAGGGGACAATGAGCTGCCCACTCCTGCAGCTGCTTCAATGCCAGTCAGATGATTTACAGTGCATCAAGAAATGCGCCGATGTTCCTGCAAATTCTGAGCAAGAGCTGGCGCATGATTTGTTAGCTGGACCTCACGAACAAAGATGTTCAGGAGCACTTTTTTTTTATTTAGGAGAAAATTGCAAAAAAGCCAGGCTGTACTCGCTGAAACCTCATTCACCTCTGAACCAACATCCAAGGTGAAAGATGAGCACTGTGGCATATCGGCGATGCACATCATGACAGAAGGATCAGAACATTACTGAAGGTTAGGGAACACAAGATGGAGAAGTTTGACCATGTGCACGGCTAATGGACCGAGCTTTTATTACATCACCAACACTACGCTGGAGATATTTTAGGGTTATCCGCTGATCTGTCGGTCTGTCCACTTCTCATGAATCTCAGTCACATTCTTGAGATTTATCTTAGACGGGTATTTTGACCATTAATCCAGAATTCATTCATCATTACGATCAAATGTAATCTTAATTTTTGAATTGAGGTCTTTTTCAGTCCCATTGCCCGACGTGTAGGAAAACAAGCCATGCATGTATCTTCACAAAGGTTTGTGAAACAGTGAGTCAGAGTAGAGCTCACTGACTTCTTTAATCCTAGATATTCTCTGATAAACTGTAAATTGCATTATTAAAGCATTTAAGAATTGCAGCTTTAGAGCTAGAGAGAGTATTTGCAAAAGTCTTTTTTCTGTGAGTATCGATTAAATGCTTTGATAACTGAATAAGTGTGTTCCAAGTCTCCTGTGGCACAAAAACTGTACGCCGGGAGCTTCACGGCATAGGTTTCTACAGCTCAGCAGCTCCTGTAGGTGTAACATGTAGGTGGCCTAATTCTTTTGTCCATATAATGCATCTCCAAAAGGTTAAAGGTCAACTTCACTGTGATATTTATAGTTTCCTGCAATAATACTCCCTGCACCTTATATAATAATCATAACTTAGCCGATTTTAGAAGGACATTGTGAGCCTGTTTCATATTATATAAACTAACCTTGGATCCGATGCTTGTGGTAATTGTGTCACTATCTGAAAGCACTCGTGTTTTAAAAACTGTGGCTGCTGTCTAGTAACATCCATAGTTAAAGCATCCTCCTCTGTTGCTGTGTCCTATCAGAACCAACATTGTTGCCAAATAGAAATAATAATACTTTTTATTAAATTCCTTTAAAGTCTTCACTACATGTGCAGGATTAATCTGGACACATGTGGTTGCATCCTTGACTGGCTTGGAGAGGCATGCAGGCAACAGTAATGGAAAATAAATCTAATGCTGAATTTATAAACTCGATCCCCCAAAGACAAACCTCAACAGTTGTCGTTGCAGATATTTTCAAGCAAAAAAAGATCAACGGTGAAAAGAATCAACGGTAAGGTCTCTGTAAGAAATCAGGCTTTGTTTATGGAATGAGATGTTGCATATCTCCATCTCAGCATGTACCCAAAATGAACTTCATATGTAGAAAAATGACAAAGAAACATGATTTAAAGCTGTACTACCATCATTTTGTGCGCATGAATTCACTATTATTTCAGCAAAGGTAATTTCTACCAGTAACAAAAGCAGGTAGAGCAGTGTGTAGTCTTATAATTCTGGTGTCATGTTTGCCTTGTTCTGATGTAAGTGGTTAAAGGAGGAGGACGGGGAAGGTGTACTCACCAGTTAGAAGTGTTCCCCTCCATCCTTTGTTAAAAAGCATCACAGTCCAGCAGAGTCGGTCGACACAAAAATGAGCATACTGTGTGCCATTTGCTGATGTCGCTGGGCATTATACTTGTAATTTTTCAAATGGTTAACTACTGCACGGTGCAATTTGGAGCCGCCGACATGCAAAATGCGCAGTGCAGGCTTAAAAAGCCCAACTGGCCCAATTTTTCATCTTGCCTCTCCTTGGCCTGCTTTCTATATTTGTGTTTACAGTAACAACAACAAATGTATGTTTTTCCACGCCTAACTTTCTTTCAGTAATTCATCCCAATAAGCCACAGATGCTGGATTTGTGGACCACTTCAGTGCCGTTTGAATCGCCCTACTCTTTGCTGCTACTAATCGACAAATAGATGATTAGAGAAACAGAAAATCCTTCCACTGACATTTTTTAAGGTGCCTGCTCTGAGGAACATGAATGGGCAGGGTAAAGTAGGCTAAAGATGGCAGGAGAATGTGTCTGAAGTGTCCTTAGAGAGCAGCAGATCTCAGGCGGGCTAAACTGCTGTCAAGTTCATCGATACTGGCTTTACACCACAGTGCACAAAGACAGCCCGAGTCCTAGCTCCAGGCTCCCACTTTAAACAACTCCAGAGCCTGCTATCGAACTGCTCTGGTCGGCCGTCAATATCGCTTCTGTCTCCATCTCTCTCTTCACAGCTTTTATCCATGGCAGTGTGTTTGAGTTCAGGGGGATTGCGTGGTATGAGTGAGAAAGCATTCTCATGACTGCAGAGAGGCACAGGAGTGTGTCGTTCCTTTGTGGTACAGTCAGAAAGGGTATCCAGCCAGCTCCCTTGTGCTGGACTCTAACTGGATTTAGGTCCTGAAAGTTTCTCCTCCAGCTCTACTCTTTCACGCCTGATTGACACACCTTTAAAAAAGGGCTGTACATTTTCGTGACACCTTAATTAGATCTGGCGTGAAGCAAAAACCTGCACTTCGACCCACATCACCTGCCATCCCTGAAGAGAAAATGAATCACGTCTCACATTCAGCCAGTTGACTTCACAGCTCTCACTTAATTCATTTGTTGGGGTTTTCTAAAGCCCTCCGTCTTACAAGAGAATGTTAAGATCAGCTCATATGTGTGGTTTCACAACAAACTTCTTAGACTAGAGCACATTCTTAATTTTAGGACTCTACAGGACTAAACTTTGTATGATTCACAGATTAAAATAATACTTACTTATCTTACACTAGGGCTTGGAGCAGTACCTCAAGTTGTACCACCTTTCTTCTGCATGGCTGACCTTTGCAAACATGCTTGGACATCAGGTGTGTAGGGCTTCTGCAAGTCGGAGATGACCATATTAGGGATATCCCTTCTCTCTGACATCACAGAGAGCCACGAGTTAAAAACAAAAAAAATGTGTGAAGTTGGCTCAGAGTTTACGCAGACACTGACCTCGTTATTTTTGCAGATGAGCATCGACCATTTTAACAAGACTCACTGAGGTTTACAATTCACTATAAGTAGAGTTACACACATCTGTAATATTAAGGTTGCATAAGCATTCATGCTCCTTTGTTTTCGCTCCTTCCTCTCTTCAAACTTAAATCTCACTCATAGAAAATGATGCTAACTGCTGAAAACAGAAATATAGAATTTAAAAAGAGAAACAATACTGGAGTACGGTGATGTTCCAGCTTAGATTATTAGTTACTCATGTCATTGCAGATACAGAACAAGGTTTTACAGTTGGGCTTGTAATGCGTTTTATTCATGAGCTGTTACATCCACATTAGCAAATTAGAAGCTTTCACTGAGAAATGAGAAACACCCATGCTCTATGCTGTGAGCATGCTTGGGTGTATGTGACTACACTCCAGCCACAGCAAGAGTTGTGAAGAGCACTTATGAAATCTCTAAGGGTCATGAGACGCTAAAGAGGATGCATGGATGTGGAATAACACCTGCAGGGGAGCTCTTGCGGGGAAATACATGCTCAAGAATGGGGGAACAGGCTCGAGTCCCAGAGGGGGAGCGAATGTATTGCTACATTTCCCATCATTCCTAATGTGTCAGGCCTGTTTCGGCTTCATGTGACAGCCTTAAAGGCTGATGGAGCGTGGCCTCCAGCATCAGCATCTTCTACCGCCAAGCCTCTCACCTTCCCTCATTTAGGAGCATTGTCTCTCGATGAGTATCATTTGTCACCATTGACTTGCAGACACCTGTGCCGGGTGTCTTTTTTTCCCCCCGCAGCCCTAGCCCATTTCCACAGTTGGTAAACAGCTAAATCCCTCTCCCAATCAATGCAGCCTATTTAACTTGAGCTATTGACTCGGCTGCCTCTCAACAGACTTGAGAGGCTGAAAAAAATACAAACAAATTAGACGGGTGAGAAAGAACAACAGAAATGGTGGCACAGACTATGAAAAGTCACATTTTCAATAATGAGCTTTTGGCAGCAGGAGGGAACAAAGTGACAGAGTGGAGGCGAAGGAAGCGAAGGAGAGTAAGAAGCGAGGGAAAACAGAGGAGGAATCGATCGATACGAACAGATAATCACCAGGCTTTTGTCCCAATGTGTAAAGAGTGTGACATTGCAGTGGTGGGCACGGCAGGGACGAGATCAATGGGCTGCTTTCTGTTGATCCGTAATCCTTAACTATCTATAAGTAATTAACCTTCAGAGGAGAATGCAGGGAAGAAATAAATGGAGAAATTAGAGGGGGAATAGCAATGAGCAGAAGTAAAAAACAGAAGCTACCTTGCACTCACCAGATAACAGCACAGGAAACCAAATTAATAGTTGTCTCCAGTGCTGCCTCTGCAGTTTGCAGCATCTGATTCGGTTTTGTTTCTGTCAGACTGCATTGGCTGCAAGTGACTGCGTCTCCCTGTGGTGTTCAGACAATGATAAAAAAAAATAATGGCTGCTTTTAGAAAAGGGGAATCTAATCTCGATTTGAAAGCACATGCTTGAAACCTAGTATTTTTTTCCTGTTTTGTTCTGGTTTTAGGGAAGGATCTAGTGTGGTCTTATCCTCTCCGGCCTGATGAGTGAATCCTCTGCCAAAGCCTGTCTCCTAAAGAAGATGGAGGGGAGTGATCCTATTAGGAGTCAGAGTGCCCTCTGTCGGTGCTAGAAAAACAAAGACAGTGGCACCTCTTCTGAAATAAATAAATAAATGAATATCTACGACACATTTTCATTTGGAGACAGAACATACTATTTTCCCATCATTTCTGCTCTACTTGATAGCAGGAAATGGGAAAGGCGAGGAAAACACATGCAGCAAAGTGTCTGGAAGGCTGGATTCAAACCCCAGACTCTGCAATACGTCTCAGCGCTGATACATGGCACGCTCTCTACCGGGACGCCCTTACCCCTAGCTATTTTTAAACTGCTGTAGGTGTGACAATCTCAGTTTCATGAGCAATCGGTACAGTTCAATGAACACAGCACAGTCACAGTGGTATCTATACAGGGTTTAATGGCACACGAATGCCCACTCAGTACATCGCAGTCCACTCAAATCAAATGAAATCAAATTCTTACTGATCTCTGCTCATCAGAAACCCCTTAAGAATGTTTAAGTTAGTAAAAGGCATATCATGTTGCTGAAATTTGTCACATTCATACACAATGATACAACAGACTGGTGGCTTTATGAGAAGAAAGCAGTATGTGGAGCAATAGTCATTAGTGATTACAATATGGCCACTGTAGAAAGCTTTTAGCGAGTAAATATAATGGTAAAAATTACAAATTACAAGGTCATTATGAGCAATGACTGCAAAATTATGACTGTAAATTATGATAATCAGGTAAAAACAAAGCACTAAAGGTACTTTCTAATAAACGTAAATGGCAAACCATACAATTATACAACAACAAAGAAATCAAAACACAAAAAAAGAGGAAAAACTTTGTTTAGGCTCTGCAGTGTGGCTTGAGGACACATTCCAGTGGATACCAATCTGAGCTGAGAGCTCCTACTTCATCTATCAGTGTGCGAGAGAGTCACGGGTAAATCTTGGCTGGTGGAAACGCTTCTTCACCAAAAGGGACACCTGAACATTTGGAGGAGAAAAGAAAATGTCAAATTAAAAGAAGAGAAAGAAAAAGAGATCAACCTGTGGCACAGTAATTGCATTTAAAACTGCCCAAGATAACTTTTCTGCAACAATCTTCACACATTCAAAGTCATGACTTCAGTTTGATTTAAGGTGGATTCTTGCAGCCAGGCTCTGACTAACCCTGAAGCTGGAAATGTAAGGCATACTGACCATCCGATGTAGCACTGGCACAGATTTTCATGTGAGGTGGCTTGTTTGATGAGGAGTTCTACTTGTGTCGGCACATCCAGCGTCTCTTCGTTAGAGAAGTCACGACCTATAGGGAACAAACTCTGGTCACAGATCTGCTCCGGCAAAATCAATCTGCAAACACTGCTCGACTTTGTTCAGACAACACAAAGGTGCTTTTAGGATAGTGCAAGATCTGAAAAGACCTCTCGTCTCTGTTATGTTCCCTTTTGTTATTAAAGCTCTGCTGAGCTCATTTTTGATCAGACATTAAATTGGAAATGTATGCGAGGGACTTGGGACTGGTTTCAGGAGGATGCTGATTGACTGCAAGTCCCTGCTTATCCAAGAAATTTAACTTTAAGTATGTTTTGTACCTCCAGTACAATGTGTTTAAATTAAAAATATTATTCATAAATCTTTAGCATTTACTTATTTAAAAAAAGACGGTACTTTATCGACGGGAGAGTGAAATGTGCAGTAAAAATGTCCCACTTACCCGTAAGTTTGTCTCGCACTCTGTTAATAATCTGAATAGCCTTCTTGTTGAGTGCCTCAGGTTGTACCAAGCCATCTCCAACTAAAAACACACACACACACACACACACAAAAATACTAGCATCAACAACTATTGGCAGCTTTAAAAAAACAAATTATGCTGTGTCTATACCAAACCTGTTCGCAGCTAAAGGAAATCAAAGCAGATTTGTGTCCTGCCTTACCACAGAGCAGTGACTTGCAGCGATCATTATGACAGCGAGTGCTCAGTATTTTGATGGCAAAATAAGCAGAGCAGACCTAAAAAGCTGTAATACAACAAAATAAAATCACTTAAGTCTGAATAAGCAGGTAACTCACTGAAGGAGTGAATCGACTCGGGCACAGTGGTCCCTGCTTTCTTGTGCGTGGTCTCTCCAAGGTCAATTCCCTCAAGAGCCTCTGTAGATGACGCCACATAGTCAGAGATTAAAAAAACTATTTTTTCTTTATTAAATAGAAAATGAAACATAGTTATGGTTACAGCTTGTGTTGGAAACTGACCAACTGACTGCCCGGCGGTGTACGAGTCGGTCCTGGTGCGGGAGCGTTTGGTTCCTTTTGTGTTTGCTGTGGGCGAAACGGGAAAAGTGTGCATTTAAAAACATACACAAACTCCTCTGGAGCATATTTCATTTACCTCATTTACCAGGAAGGATCACCACCTCTCTGACTGCTTTAAAGACAGAAACTCGGGTTTCTTCCACAGTTATGTGCACTATTCATTAAAAGTGGTCAGATTATAGGAAATGCCTCTCTCTTTATGTTGTCCCCCAGATTTATTCTACCCATCTGTGACCTGAAAGTCATGTTTCCTGCTCCTTTGCATTAAATGGGTCCGGTTTGCTCTGGTGGCTATTCAGTAAATGGCTATAGTAACACACACTGTAGAGAATACACTAATGAGCGTTTAACTAATGCAGCTGTAAGTCCCTGTAAGGAGAAAGTGGTTTTATGCACAGATCCCTGGCTGCTTCTTATTTCTTAAACATACTAACCCCAAAATGCTGAACTCCTTTATAATCAAAGTGACATATTCCACTTTTTTTGATTAAATGTCTTGCTAAAGGCAACCATAACAGTATTAGTAGGGAAGGTGCCACAGAGATTTATTCACTGTGTACACTTGAGTTTAACCAGCGACCTTTAGATGTCTGAAGCACTTCATTAACCGTTTCTCTCGAAAACACAAGCCAAGCAGAAGTCCAGTGCAGCTTGATGCGAGTAGCTTTAACGCTCCCCACTCTTCACCGCCACAAAAAGAAGTCTTTCAGCTTGAACAAGTGTAATCTGCTCTGACTTTAACCAAACTGTTACCGGTCTGAGCTGGTATGCTGCTGTGGTTATGTGAGGCTGTAATATGTTGATGTCATGGTCCCTGTGCCTGCCCAGCCGGCCTCACAAGGCTACACTTGTGTTTTTGCTTTTTCTCTCTCTCCCCTACCTCTCTGCCTGGGCGGAGCTCACAGCTGGCTCCCACCCTTGGCTCACACAGCTGTTGGCGATCAGCTGATGGCGATCAGCTGATTACCGATCTACTATTTGAGGCTGGGTCACAGATCCTCTCATCGCTGGATGATTGAGCTACTGACGTTAGTCTTTCTTTTGGTCTTATACCTTTACGCCCTACCTTCGTGATTTGTGAGTGATTTCTCCCTTCCCTATTCCAGTTTATCTTCCCGGACCTGTGACCTCCCCGCGGTACGGACGTGTGTGAGTCGGATGTAAGGACGTGAGCGAGCGTGAGAGAGAGAGAGAGAGAGAGAGAGCCTTCCCCATGTCCCCTGGAATCCTGGACTTTCCCCCGTCACTGTATTAAAGTATTGCACTGGTGTGTAAATAAATCGTGTTCTGATACGTCAACCTGCTCTGCGCTTGAGTCCCTGCTTTCAGTTTGTGACAGTTGATCTAACGTCTAGAGATGGCACGATACCACTTTTTTATGTCCGATACCGATATCATAAATTTGGATATCTGCCGATACCGATATGAATCCGATAGTGTTTTTTAATCAACAAAACTGTTTTTTTTTTTAAATATCTTGCTGCATTTTGTATAAGTTCATACTCAAGTTTAAAACAACAACTACACTAAAGCTATTCTGTTATACCTGTATGCAAAAAAAAATATTTCATAGTTCAGCAATACTGATCAATCTAATAAACTTAAACCTACACCATCCTCCCTATTCTGGTATTTTAAAGAGTACTTAGCATAAATATTAAGCAACCTAACTAATAGGGTTCCAACTCCCAGCAACAAAAAGAAATAAATAAAAAATAGGGAACCACCCCTCACGCTCCACCTCATGATGCTTAATTGACGTAATCAACCTTAATTTGATGCAGTGTGAAAAAAAATGCACAGAAATCAATTATTTTTCAAGAAATATTAAATAGATTCAACATCTTTCTTCAACAAAATTGCAGACTGCACAGATGGTACCTTCCCAAAGGAAAAACTATTATAGCTTACTAGGGTATATATATTAGACTTAATAGTTACTATATACAGTAATGGACTTCTATTTATTTTGCATCAAATTAAAACTTTGGCTGTCAGATAATTATTTATTAAAAGCTAGACATTTTAAATGAGAATAAGAAAGAAAAGTATGTCTCTGTGCCCCCTTTTCCCTGTTCATGCCCTATCGGCCCCCCCTGGCTAAACTTTGCTAGATCCGCCCCTGCACAGTTACCAGCGGTCAGCTACGTAGAAAAAGATCCTCGAGTAGAAAGTAATATTAAATAAATTCTAACAACAGCTGATCAAGCTTAAACGTGCTACTGTTGTTCAGCCGCTGGTTTCCTCTTTCTGGTGCAAAGTGGGCCAAAAGCAAACTGGAGACACGGACTCGCGACAGAAAAGCCGATCAGCTGATCATTAAGCAGTTTCATGATTGAAGTAGCAGCAAGAGGAGGCAGTCGCTCCATATATCACTTGTTAAGCTTAACGCAGGAATGCTTTACATTCAGAGATGGACTTACACACTTGCTTTACTTCTCTCGGGATAACTTTGTCGGAGATGAAATGCCGGGTTGCTAGCGAAGCTCCACATGCTATCCAGACCACCGACAGGTCCCGAGGCGAGTTACGGCGTGTTGCAAGTTTTGTGAGGTGCTTTCGTGATATTTAATGGATCGGATTACATTTTTTATTTTTCTCCGATATCCGATCCAGTAATTTAGGTCAGTATCGGACCGATACCGATATGTAATATCGGATCGGTCCATCTCTACTAACATCTGTACTCAATTTAAACAGCTGGCATTTCCTTACTGTCCATAAGCCTCCAGTTGAGCAGCGGGTCGTAGACGAAGGCCTCCAGCACAGCCATGACGCTGTCCCGGTGCTCCCTCAGCACCTCCATCACTGTGTGGCACGTGATCCTGTAGTTACCATCCAAGCCCGTCACCTGACGCACATGACATTTGGGAATTAGGTTTCCATTCTGCGTGTGCACGTCACAGAAATATCAGTATACTTGTAAACAATGATCCAATAACATGTTCTGAGTTTAGTAGTAGAACAGCCTCTCTGTTTGTATTTAGAAGGCTGAAAATATGTTTTAAGAAGATTTCATATGTCTAAAAAAAACAAAAGAAAAGAAAAACTTTTGCAGTAGCTTAAAAGGCAAAACTTAAACCTCTTACAATGCAGAATTTTATTTCTTGATGCTTTCATTTTTAATTCCTTTCCTTCCTTTGCTCATTAAATTCAAGGCACAGTGAGTCACAGCTTCTGATAAAACTCTGCACAGTCACAGAAGACTAATTATTATTTGGAATGAAATAAAGAAGACAAAGAAGAAGCAGCTCAGGCAGGATTCACTTCAGTAGAGGAATACTTGTCGTGTTTAAGGGTGGGGGCCTTTGACACCAGAATAAAATGAATGTACTAGAAAGACTTTTCTGTTGCAGAGTCTCCGACTGTCTAACCTAATTAAACGGGACTATAACTGCTTTAAGCTAGGCCATAGGGAGGAGTGAAAGAGGCATTTGGCAGGTGGGGAAACCCTAAGATCTGCCATAGCGGTGCAGCAGAGAAAAATGACTTGCCTTAAAATAACTGACATTGATTTGAACTGTGAGCTCCGGCAGATTTTTCTTTGTGCCCACAAAAGCTTTGATCAGCTGACCAAAGCCAATTCTCTTGGCTCTCAGGTTTAAGTCTTTGTGTTTAAGTCAACTACATGATTTTGCATCATGACTGTTTTCAAACCCCTGGCCACAATGAAGCTAGTATAAAGGTGGATGTTGCTAAGTGAAACGAACAAGCATCATCGTCCTAAATTCAAACTGAGAATGTAATCAATGACCTAACCTAACCGTGATAATGGACAAAACAGCAGCACCAGGCCAACACGGTCTGTGGCTAAAATTTACCACAAATACAGAATTACATTTTTTGTGGTCGTTCCTCAGCGAGCAGGAGAGATACTTAACCAGCTTTATTAATATCTGCCTGTGCGAACAAATGACAAGGAAAAGGTAAGAGCAGGGGTGACGCTGCTCTGTACTGTTGAGCAAATATCTCCATGACACCAGGCACAAGAAATGCCAATCTGTAGCACCTGGAAAATGAACTTTCTTCATAATATTATGTATTGAACTACCTATCAGATTGAATGACTCATGTTACCGTGAGCACACTTTATCACACTTCATACAGTTTGTCACACGCCAGCATAGTCGTATACCTCCATAGCATTGGTTAGCATCCTAGTCAGTCGGAAGGGAATCTTTTCAGGGAACTTTTCTCTGGTCATGGCCACCTGTTAGAAATGTATACGAGGGTAAGTTTAAAAAATATATTTAAATATATATCAGAAAAGTTTGTAATATATTTAATACAAATCTCCTCCCACCTCAAAACAGTCTCCAAAGTCGATGTGTAGGATCTTGCCGCTTAACCGGTCTAACATCAAATTGGATGGATGCCTGGAGAACAGAAACATCATCTCCTCAATAATGTTTTACCATTTTCTTTGTGGCCATTCTAACACTTTTTTACATTAATATAGGGTTTTTAGTGTTTTGTTTGAGAAGCTCACCTGTCACCCAGTCCGAGGATGTAGCCCACCATGGACATCACAGCCAGGGATCGAGTGTAGTTCGTCCTCCTGTCGAACCACACCTGTAGGAGAAATAACATTTGTGTTCTGAGTGCTCCTGTAGGTCATAATAAAAAAATATTGTGGGAAATGAAACAGAAATCTCTGGCAGGCTGCTGAACACATCTTTCCAGACACTTAAACACATGGAGCATCAGGTACACGGGGTACTAAAACTGATTCAATTTGATGCTTTCTTAGGGAAATCCTGCAGAGTCAGTGCTTTAAAAGTAGGACAGATAACCCAGAAAACCCATTCTTTAGGGAAAACAACAATTTTACTTCACTACACCTGTATCCCCGCAGTAATCAGAAAAATGAGAAACTACAAAGACCTACTTTGCTTGGTCTGCATCCAATGAAAACCTTTCCCAAAGGAAGACCAGTTTTGAGGTGACGCGGTATTTTATTGAGGAAGAGATGTTAATTCAAGAATTTATTGGATCTATAATTAGACTCTCTTGATATTTTATCCAAGTACCACTGAATACATAAAGATAGTGAAAAGACCAAGTCCCCTCCTCTGCACTGCTGAAAAAGTATAGAAGTGAAGCACTTTACCTCAGAGCTGGGGCTCTTGAGCCACAAGAGCTTGGCCAGGTCGTCTCCGGCTGTGTTATTGACAGCATGTTCAAACACCTCCACCTTCTCCATCAGCGTCAGGTGGTCGTAGTCTGGAGCCATCTGGAGTGAGAGTTGAAAGTCTTTAAAGTCTTTCGCTATTCAGAATTTAAAAATTCAAACAATTAGCAAGAAGCACAGGTGATCGACAGAACATAGACATTCATAAAACTTGAGTTGTCACCCCCATGGTGTTCGATTGTGTTCAAAATGTAACTGCTCACCAGTATAAGAAAAGACATTTACAAATGTTAATCAAATACTTTTGGAAATAAACCGCTGTTCTTCAATATCTGATATTTGGTTTCTTTCTGTTTTTATTCAGACCACCGACAGACTGGGGGCCTGCAAGAGGCAGCTAGGATAGGCTGTTAATATGTTTAAAAGGGGAAAAAACATCAGATTAATCTGATTGAAAATCATAAACTGGATGCAAATTGTGCAAATCTTTTTCTGGTTTTAAGGCCTTGTAAACGTCACACTATAAGCCACATTCACCCATTTGCTGTTTCTATCACAGACACACTCACACACAGCTGAAGTGAAGTGTTTGTCCTTCATGATTTTTCCCCAACGACATTTTGGCATGAAGACTGAAGGAGCCAGGCATCAAACCACTGACTTTCCCCCCTGATCCTGGTATTGGGTCAAGAGCTTTTACTTTCTGCAGTGATGTTTTAGCAAAGAAAATTATGTATTTTGTTGTTCTCCTTTGACTAATTAGGAATTCCGGGGGGGATCTGCAGTTAATTTGTGACAATTAAAAATCTGTAAATGTGTTTTCACAAAGAGTGATTGGTATTCATCAATATAATCACTGGAAACAGATGCTTCCTCAGCTCTGATGAATCTATTTAGTGTGTAGTTTTATATGAAAATGACAATTTATATAAACGAATAGGACCAGCTTGTTGGCACGAAACATAAACAACATGTGAGTACGTTCAGCCAATAACACATTAAAATGTATTTAGTAAGACAGGAAGTTAATTCATCATGTGAATGTGTTTTTTGTGACTTGCTGAAGTTCCAAAGGAAGCTAACTGGCTGAAAAAGTAACTAATGGGATCAAACAACGTAAATAAGCACTTAGTTGGAGAGAAAACATCCTGAAACTGTTGTCACTTATTTAGACAGTGGAAATAGAAGCAGTTGCTCACCCTGAGCATGATGCGATGTTCAATGTTGAGCAAAATCTTTTTCTTCTCTCTGTAGTCTCTGATGAGGGCATGCAGGGTGTCACAGTGGGGCACCCAGCCAATCAGGCCCGAGTTGGTGGACAGGGGGATCACTGCGTAGCGCTGAATGCTGATGAAGACAACACACAGCCGGGATGAGCGCAAACAACTTTGTCAGGTATGTGCGAGGTGAGTAAAACACAACTGTTTCTTGGAATTTGTGCGTGTGTGGTGACGCCAGAGTGTGTGTCTACCTGAGGTTCTTGCGCAAGGACGCAGGGTCGTTTGCCAGAAGCGTGTTAACCAGACCGAACAGCTGCATGACTCTCTCATCCTGCCTCAAGTCCTCATGGCCCTTCAACAGGAACATGAACTCGTGGCCATTACTACCTGCAGATGGGGCAATAAAATACAACAATGATGGACTGCTTGAACAATGGAAAGAAATGCATAAATAAACTCTTAATGGTTGGAAATGGCAGTGTATTTTTGCCAGGGTCAACTCATACTCCTCTGAGTATGAGAACAAAATGATCAGCTCACCCCCCCCCCGACGACATTTGAAGCTTTGTCAAAAGCTCCCCGAGTGCTTTTCAACAGAGCGAGAAATTTTCAACACAGGATTTCTAAATATACTAGTTTTCTATACTGACCTTTACCCTGAGCCATAGCACAAAGTACTGCTGTGCAATTTAGGTGTTTTAACTTTGCAATGCTAAAAGTTTGTAAAATTAAGCTTAAACTGAGGTTTATTTTCCAATTTACACACAGTAGAAATACTTCGGCGAGTGTTTGAGCTGTCACTTCAGAAATCATCGTGCCACGAACTAAAGAAGAATTCCAGCAAAAAGGATTCGCAACTGACTATTAGCATCAGGACGCGAATAATTCTGACCAAATAAACGGCAGATATGCAATAAAGGATTAAAAAGACTCTGAAAGCCTATGATGCTTATGAAGTACCACGATACTTTCAGTATGTTAATAGCTGCTGGATGAACTATGATATTGACTCAGTCCTCTTGAGCAGAATGAAGTTTTCAGCATGACAGACAGAAAAACATGTTTCACTTATCTGAATTACAGACGATGACACTTATCTAATTGCTCCACTATTTCACCAACACAGTACTACCTTTAATTTAATGGAGTAAACTGAAGCTTCCAGTGGAAAATAATGCCCCTGTTCTATCCCGAGTCTGCTTCTAATGACAACCCCAGTAAGTACATTGTACCAGAAGAAGAAGCATCGAAAGTAAATCTAGGTTGCCTGCAGTGGCTGACAGGTCTTAATCTGAAGTCTTGCTCCAGAGGTCAGTTGATTTATTAGCCATCATCTTTTACCGAGTGTGTTATATAACACTGATGGAATACATCAGAACAAAGTACAGTATTGTCCAGAGAAGTTTTGCAGTTGTAACCTCTCCCCAGCAGTAAAGCTGCAGCTGTCTGTGCAGACTTTGAAGGAATTAAACTTGGTCAATAACGCTGATTCTGAAGAAACACAAAGTCCTGTGATGACGTTTCAAACAGGGATATTGCTCTGCGCTACAAATTCTAAATCATGTATGCTTCACACACACTATCAGCCCTGCAGCAAAAAAAAAAAAAATCTATCACTATAGTTTCAAGGTGGAAACCGCACCTCAGTGTCACCAATTCAATATCCGACTACACGTGAAATATGGTCACAATCTCCCCTTGTGCTTCTGAGGTATGGTGTTGAATAACGGCCAGAAAAGTTTCTTTTGCAGAAAATTATGTCGTCACACTGAAGTCAAACTTTGACCTTTTGCCTACATTATCTCATCAATTTAGCATTTTTGACTTATTAGACACGTATTATTATTATTATATCTTATATTGTAGCTTATTAATTCAGTCCACCGAGAGCTAGTGGATGTTTGTGGCAAAATGTCCCTGAAGGGCAATGAATCCCTAAGATATCGTGAGAATCAGATTTACCGACAGTGGGGTAGGACAACCCAAAAACATATTGCCTCCGGTCACGGCTGGCGCTGGTACAGGGGCATAAAATGTGTGAAGCAGAGTGAACAGTTTATGATTGATAATGTGTGGATTTGGCTTCAAGACAATGTGATATTACAGTGCTTTGCCATTTTAGAAGCACTTCGCTGTCATATTTCATATCACACAACGGAGCAGAGGGTAGCATGTCAAAGTTATTTATTTCAGTATTCAATTTAATAACAAAGAACAGTGTTGGGAGGGTTTGTGACGAACTGTGGTGTGCCCCCGTATGTTCATTCGGAAGAGACTGGGAAAAAAACCAAGACTCTTTTGGTAGAAAGTTAAATAACCATCGAGTCTGGTCCACGTGTGGTGAGTGGAATTCATATTTGCTTATCACTTGTTTGATCTTGCTTCTGGTGGTATGAACGTTTTCTACGGTCATATTCTAGCCACACCACATGCCATGACCGATGAATTCAAAATAAACTGTGCCCTGTTTATTGTTGGATTCGATTAATATTGAATTTTCTCTAATGTGACGGCCCATGCCCGCTGAAAGCATATGACTAGAAATATTCTTTAATCCATTTTCCTAATATAATGGGTTCAGAGCCACAAGGGCTGTGCAATTTTCTCCTAATCTTACCCATGATGGTGAGTTTGCGTGGGCGCTGCTTGGAGGTGATGACCTGCAGGGAGGGGGCGATGGACTGGATGCGAATGATAGGCTGGTTGGGGTCATAAGTGCCGGGTACAGCAAGCTCCAGGTCTCGACACATCAGCAGCTTCGGAGAAACATATTGCAGCTCCAGGGAGGTCAGCTGTGAGGAAAGTTGATGAGGTGGGGGTGTAGCACAGGAAGAGACAATTAGTTTTAAGTCTTGTGTACAAAAACTTCACTGACAAAGCAGCGCCTGCCAAGCCAACAGTGCCTAAAGCAATATGCATATTGTAGCAGACACTGGCTCATATCCAAGTTAAAAGGCTTTATCCAGAGAAACTTGTTTATACGCAGCTTTTTATAAATCATCTGGAACATTTCACTTTCTTAATGCATTTGCTGCTTGTCTGCAACCATCAGTCATTTACACTGCATCAAATCTGAATGTGGCACACTATTTAAAGGCCTTTATGGTTCATTTCTGAATGCTGATGTATGGTTACTGTCCCGCCCTGCGCTGGAACTGCCGTTTGGATGCATTCTGGGAAGGGTTTATCTCTATGTTAATGCCCTGTGGGGGAATATTTGCACTGCTCCCAGCATGTCGTAATGCTGCAGTGTATTTCATGCTGCGTACTGTAATGTCACAGCAGGGTGCATCCTTGAGAGCAGGGCCATGCTACAGTGTCAAATAGCATCGCCATCTTCATTTATTATGTGCAGTACAAGCTGCTGACAGAACTATTTTTAATGTCACTCTTCAACAATGTGATGATAGCTGCTAGGAATGGCATCTATCAATTCAATTTCATCTCTTCTCCTATAGCAACAAGCCCTGCTTTCTATTGAAGCATCTACCCATTATGTTGTACCAAAGTGGCTACAACAATCTGACAGATGCTGATAGTTAAAACCAAACAATTGACCACAGAAAATAAACTACCTGCAACTTGTAAAATATATCTCGAAAAATATTCTGCCTCTTGTGAAATTTTACATTAGGATATTATGCCATAATTTAATAGACAGAGTGGCGCCTGAGGGCGTGACAATAAAATGAGCAATGCTATCCACTGATGCTGTGCCATTCCTCTTCCTACATCATCACTCTCATCACCATCCTGCCGTCTTTCAACATCTTGCAACATTAGTTTTTTTCTTCCTGCTGAATGACTTTAAACAGAGATGGGGGAATGAAAGAAGTCGCTATCATTAGCTCCCATTCAGTGTTGTTTCTAATGTTGGTATGCTGGCAAAAAACACACAGTAGCCATTAGTCTTTTATGTCATATTACACGACTAGGAGACATTTACCATCTTAAGATCAAAGAATGAGTCGGGGCATGAAATGCAAAATCTATAATCTGATGAAACACTGGAATGGACACAGACGTGGTGAGATGTCAGCTCAGATTTTTCCAGGAGGTACAAAAGACGTACTCTGACGTACCATATGACACAGTACGTGCACAAAAATGCTAACACTGTACATACACTGCATATACTGTTGAATATTACTATATGAGGCACACTGCAGTGATCATTAGGATGGTGATTTATATATTATTAACAAAAAAAGTAGTGTAACTGACTGTAGGCTTCATATTTTCAATCACCTGTGGCAGCTGCTTGGAGATGCGTCTGAACACGTGGTAGTAGAGGTCCCAGGCCTGAGTCAGGTCTTTAACATTTCCAGAGCGCATGTACTTCCTGCACCAGTCTTGTGCCTCCATCAGGTCCCTCCCATAAGCCTGTAGCATGAAGTAAGAGAAACACAAGTGTTTTCTTTTTGTGTCCAATTTCTTTTCTCTCCTGAAAGCTATTAAATTTTTAATTTGGCTTATGATAAATTTATATTGTGTGGGATGGTATACATTTTAGATTTGTGGAAGCTTGGAAATATTTCTACCACTGCTGTTGCTGATGAGGATCCAAATAAAAAGTATATATATAATATGCACAGGCCACCAAGGCCCCTCTATAAGGTAGAATGATTTAACATCAATTTTTTATCTTCCGGCCTCCATATCAGAACACATTTTGTTTTCAACAGTTTAGTTGAAGCACGGATAGAATGTTTAATCATTAATCTTTAAGCCTTTTTTGACAGAAATGTAATAAAATAATGTAAAAGTCATCATTTACATTTAGGAACAGAATCAGAAGCTAGTGCACACATGCTTGAGTACTGTTTCCAGTCCCTGTCATCATTGCTTGCACCGCGACAACAAATCAAACCGAGAAGATTCAAACCTGATTGAAAGAGGTCTCTTTGAGGGTCTGTGGTCCCCTCTCCATCATGGCATGTAGGGGTTCCAGTACAGCAAACATGCCCTTGACGTTGCGCTCACCGAAGTACAGACGGGATGCCTCTTCAAGGCCCTCGTGCCACATCTCATGCCACAAGATGGCCACTCGGATGAGCTCCTCACTCACCTGGATGAAGGGAAACAAAAGGAAAAGGTCAGTCTGGAGTGTAATGATGACCTGTTTTCACAGGTAAAATCTGGACAATTTAAAATTGTTTTATACAGAAAATATAAATTGCAAATATTTTAAAGAAAAAAGGAAATGCAAAGTTCACCTTCATCAAGCTTTTTCCTTTTACAGGGTGATGTACATTACAATTCAATTACAATTAGAAATGTTCACAATCACAACAAAAAAGGCTGAATTTCCTCCTCTGCTGCTAATTAGCCTTTCCCATTTAATTTTAAATGATACAACAAGTCATAACAAGAACCAGAAAACCTTATCTACATTTCTATAAGTCATGTTTGGAAATTAAATATTTTGTTAATTATATATATATATATAAAGAAGAAGCTACTGTCGGCTCTGCTCCCTCATTAATATGGAATCGCCATAGCAGTTAGCTCTGTTTGACTTGGCAGGTTTAGTCTTAATTCATTTATTTAAATGCTGGACGCTGGAACCTTGTGTCTTCTCCCAGGTTCAAACCAGGGATCATCCACTTGTTAGCCAAATGTTTAGACCACTAGACTATAAAGTTCACATTTAACCCAATGGAACAAACCCACAACTATTTACTATGCAATTTATAAAGATGTTTTAATTCAGTAGTGCAACAGAGATGTTTTACCATCATAGCTTGCTGAACTAAGGTGTTGCAGTGTTCACACATGTTCTTCAGAATCTTGTTGGCAGCATTGTGGCGGGCGGTAGTGGTGGACTTTGAAGCCACAGTCAGTGGGTAGATCAAAGCCTGCATGTGAACACAGAACAAACGCTGATCACTGAGGGTACAGCTTTTAACTTTTCATAAAAGAAATGTGGCTGTTCTGTGTTCTAAAATATAGCCTCCAGTAGAATAAGCAGACTTACCTGGGGATGATATCGTCCAATGTCGGTTAGCAGCTGGTGGATCAGACGGCCCACCAGGGCTCGAGGGGTGTCGATTCGAGCTATAAGCTGCGGGATGACCTGTAAATATAAAAACATTGCACTATTCTCTCAAAATTGCACTCAAATCAGCCTTTTCTCCCACCCAAAAAAATATTTTTCATATGATTTTATTTCTCTACATATATTACCTGCAGCCAGGTGTCTATTTGAATGGTCTTGATGCCTTCCACCAGAGCTTCATTCACTTCGGGCCAGTGACCATAATCAAACCACAGAGTCAAAACCCTGAGCAGTAGAAAACAAAATAAAACTAGACTCTCTCTTCCTTTTTGACCATTGTGAATCAATCACAGTCAGCCACTAGAGGGCCTCCTGTACTCACATAGCACGTATGGGTGCTCTTTGGGCTACTTGTCCAGTGTGTGTGTGTGTGTGTGTGTGTGTGTGTGTGTGTGTGTGTGTTACAGTCAGACACAACTCACCTAAGCGTGTCCTGCAAGTTATTTCCTCTGGACAGGGAAATGGAGCGGAAAAAACCTTGCACAGCAGGAACTGTGTACAGGAGCAACGTCTTTGAGAGGTCCTAAAGCGAGAGAGTATTTAAAAAATATGCTTTTCATGATTAAAAAACAAACAGTCAGATGACACAAGTCAAGCTGCAGTTTTCAGCCATGTCAGTCTTGACTTTTGACCATTTTGATGTCAAATATTGCGGTTTTAGATTTATGTGGTGTATTATCAGTTTGAACCTGAATTCTTATATGTTTAATGTGTTTTAGATGACAGTGAGACATTAAAAGATTCTGACTGATGAGCAGTTTTGAAAATTGGCGATAATATGTGTATAATGGCTTACACACCAAGTCAGGTATGTTAAGTATCATAAAGCACTAGATGAATTTAGAGCGCTTGGACAAGAGGACACCGAATGCTCAGTGTCATTTCCGTAACTCACCTCATTGACCTTCTTCTGACCTGGTGAGGGCACAGGACTGGGATCAGTGCTGTCAACCTCACTGTCGCTGTTGCTGGCTTCACTATTAGCACTGGCACCACTGGCGTGCCGCAGCTTCTTCTTTTCATCTCGCCCTTGGTTTTGGTGTTTGTAGTGCAGCACTGCCTCAAAATTCATCACAGCCCAGGCGTGCCAAGCCTGCCGAAAGATGGTTCAAACTGAGTGAAACTGGTGTTCGGAGCTATTAACTGGAAATAACTTCCACGTTTGTTCATGATGTCATTTTCCAGTTTGCTATGGGACAGATATCTCCCAGGGCGCTGTAATTTCTCTCATACAAACATATGAGTTTGATGTTTGCACTGTTATGCAACCTGCTATTAAAGGTTGAAGCTGAAGCGAGTTGGTGAAGATGGATGGGGAGAGAGTCTGTAGAGACATCTCTGTAGCCTGCAGCACAGGCAGAAAAAGCAGAGATGCTTTCAGCTCTTCCATCACCACATATCTTTGATGTGATGGAGCGCAGAAAACAATTGGAGAGTATCTACTGAGCAAAATAATAAGGGCGCAGGAATGGAGGTCTAAGGTTTTCGTAGTGGCATAACAGGGCTGAGACGTTTACTTACTGACACAGCTGGGATTTTATTGCAGCCAGAGAGAGAAGCCAAACGTTAAAGGTCAGAGTTAAAAGAGAGGAGCTGACCTTGTACCAGTTGCGGTCATGCTCAGTTGAATTGCTGTAATACTGCAGAACTTTGGGGATGGTGCTCTCATTGATGCCCTGCAGACTGAGCTGCCACTCCCCCAGCTTCAAGAAACATCTAAATGGAGAAAGAGAGAAGAGGGAAATTCACTCTAACATTAGTACTTCAATCACATGTAAATATACCATTTTGACTGGCAGAAAGAAGTTATTTGGTGCACTATATATTATACGTCAGATTTAAGCCCTTGATATTTCTGGCATTAAGAATAAAAAACCTCTTTTAGACCATGAGAAGGTAATAAAGATCAGCGCCATTAAGAGAAGCTCTGCAGAAGAAGATAATTCAGTGACTACATTAGTGACAAGGAAACAAATGTACTCCAGGGACAAGCCAAAAAGAAATATCTCCATGAGTTTATAAGCTTGCTTATGTTGTCATTGCTTATAAAGACTTGGCAGTCACATTCAGGAAATCCAAGGGCAGTTTATATAAAAAGGTCCGATAATGATGCACAGCTTGGAAGTCTCATAGGCATATATCAGAAGTAGTAATACGTGAGGCAACAGTTCATTTATCTACTGAAAGGCTGGAGATTTTCAATTATCCAAACCAATTTCCCCCTAATTTAACCCAACGGTGAGCTTTGTGGCATCCCAGGAGGACTTTGCTCAATCCATCATCCAAAAAAACACAGATGCTTACAGGCAAAAGTCAACCTAGTTGTGCTTGGCAGGGCCAAGACACATAATTCAGATAAAACTACTCTAAACTGAGAAACTGGCAAGAACTGCTTTGTCAAACCATCTATCAGTACTGTGAATATGTCAGAGCCCCTCCAATAAATTGCCTTTTGGATTACGTAATTTCGTACGAGTGCTTTTCCATGCAGATGTACAGCTCAAGTTTAGCATCTGTGTGGAACTGTGTCCGTAAACTGTTGACAGGTTCAACTTTTACTGAAAGAAGGAGTTAAGGCGAGGCATCTGGTGACATTGGAACATGTTTCTTCCGGCTGCAGACCCCAGAGTTATTGATTAGTATCAGTGGAATTATACAGGATAGTTTGGGGGTGGAGGTGTCTGTATGACTGTGTATATGTGAGTGTCTGAGCAGTCCAGGTGTTCTCCATACCATGTAGTCAGGCTGTATTAAAGAAAGTGTGTCAGAATGTCTAGAGAGAACCCGTCCTGACTGACAGCGTACAGGTGTTTTTCCCCGTCATGCATTTTTTTCTTCTTTTTTTTTTTTTACACAACCATTCTGTGGAAGATGAAAAAGTGAGTGGAAAAAGCCCCTTCTACCCACGTTCCCACTTATGTGTTGTCACGTTTGATTTACGAGATGGGAGGGTACACATGACTGCTCTGTGCACATGGCCAAATGACACTGTGTGATTTACTGTACATGGATTATACCTGTTCCCATGCAACACCTCTTGCTTATTTTGACTTATTTGAGAGACAATGCAGCACATCCAAATTCTTTAAAAAGTAATCAGTCTCTTCTGCACAAAGAAAAGCAGCTAAACCATAAAAGAAGGAAGTCTTAGATATCTTTCTCAAATATTTTGATGAGCCCACAAGAGCGTGCATCTTTTTTAACAGTCTGAAGTCTTTCCCAGTCATTTTTGGGAACATGAAACTTTCCATTTTCTCAGCCAAAAAAAAAAAAAAAAATCACAATCTAAAACCACACAACAGCTACTGGAATGTCGAGTTTTCAAAAGACTTTACTGCATCTTTCTTCCACTGTGAGGTGAGGTGATGATAGGGTAAAGGTGCAAACCAATGTGCCAGGACTATCAAATGAACAGCACAGCGCCTACTGGAAAAGGTGCAAACTAACAGCACTGTGGTGGTGATACCCATCAGCATGGTGCCACATTTCCTGCCAATAGATTTGTTTATTGAAAGCTTTGAGCCTTGGAAGAACAGAAAAACACTAAATTCACACAGGATGCCGGTGGATTTGTAAAAGGTGCTATGCCAGAATGGGTCACGCTCGTGGAAATAAAACTGCACTGGACATGACCCTACGTGTTTAGAGCATGAGGGAGGAAATACATGAGGTTACTTTTTCCTTGCCTCAGCATGTTGCTTTGGGTTTTCTCTGCCATGCCAGAGTGGGTATACAGAGACTGGCAAAGGGGAATAAATTCTCAGCTTCTTAAATGATTTCTTTAAAACTAAAGCTACAACATTGCAGTTCTGAAAGTCCACTTCTATTTTTCCATCTTTAAAGAAAACTCAACTTAAAATGCAACCATTTAATGTTCTGATGTCAATATTAACATAAGTGATGGCCCTTGTTACACTCAGTTAACTCAGAAAAGTGTGACAGTGAGTCAGTGTGAATAATCCCAGGATTATGAAACTGAAATAACAAACAGGTTTAATTTTCCTTGTTAACTCGTTACACTTCCTCCTGTGACATGTTCTCCAAGAAAGCTTGTATTTGTTTGGCGATACGTCTGTGTTACTGTGTTTCCAGAAAAAGGTCAGACCTGGCCATCAGCTTGTAGAGCTCCTGCTTCCGCTGATGGTCCTCAGCTGCAACGGCGTGTTGAGCTTGCTGTTGCACTCCTTGCACAAAATGCTGCATGTGCTGGAAAGCGTCGATCTGGAGAGATGCAAATAGCAATAGCAAATAAACTTTAGCATGACTTTAAAATATATTTGTGTACGGTTTGCATCCTAACGAAATCAGTTAAGTCAAACTACACAAACTGCACATTTATGATTAGTCTTTTATTTCTGGTTTGACAGGTTTGTGAGTGTTTTATCAACGCTGATCACTTTTTTAATTCGTGCATTCACGACAACCAACAGCAAACACTGTTTTCTGAACATATCAGTGTCGGTGGGCTTACTGTTGGTTCTACAGGGGAAAGCCTGCTATTCTGTTTTGCTAGCACACCTCTGCAGTCAAGGTTTTTGTTAAGCTGGTTAAGACCTCCTATGACGTGATCTTAAAGCAAAGAAAAGTGTCCTATACACTATTCAACATCCCCAGACTTGCAATGCTGACCAGTAATCTGCATCTTTTTCACCTGATCATCTGCATGAATGCATATGTATGAATGACTTTAAGATCACAGTTTGAAACATGAGAAAACAGATAAAGCCATCATTTCCAAAAGCATTGCCTTTAATGCTAATTTGACTATTACTGGTAGATGCCTTACTACTGTGTGATTCAGTCATCAGTGACAGGGCTAATGTCCCTGAACATTTTAAAACCCAGAAACAGTAGGGTCCTGCCCCTGCTCTTGGTCTCTGTTTTTATATTATTTGTCAGTTGAGCAGAGCAGCTGGTCCTGGCAACAGCAGTGCTCATGCTCACACTCACACTTACCTAAGTCCCCTAATGAGAATGCAGCCTGGAGCCACATATGCTATTTAACACCTAGAAATAAATCTGGACATGTTTAAGTGCGTTTGGGGGTGTGTATACTGTTTGCGAATGGGTGCAAGTGTGCTTGCGTGTGTAAAATGGCACAGGGCAGGGCAGTTCAATCCCATGCTGCTCGGGTGACACACACATTGAAACCTTGAGTCACTGCCGCCAGTATTTGGCAGTTTGACCTGTGTTACTGTGCTGAATGCTGGAACACAGAAAGAACAAGTGTTTCTGAAGAAGTACTAACATTTATTAGCACTTTTTCCATTGTTGCCATGGATATTTAAGATTAATAACAACATTCATGTAAATGTAACAGCTGGGTTGTTTTACTGATCAATGAAATATTGTAATTCTGTCAAATCTGCCACTTATCACAGCACTCTGCAAATTTATATATTTCCATCCACAGGTGCTGCTGGAAGCCCAAATTAAGTAAAAACTGAATAAAACTTAATTCACAATTGAACAATATTGCATTGCAAATATGTTAACAATGGCTTGCTTTTTTTTTTCTCAATCCCCCAAAATGCTCTTTCAAATTGTATTTCAGGAAAAAAAATCCCCTACCTCATACCTGTGATTATAATTATGGAGCCTGTTGAGGAAAGATTTACAGACGTATCTGAAGACAAGATTGCATAACAGATTTTTCCTCTGGCTGTCACCGACTGCCTGCACTGACTATTAGTGATACATGCCAATTAATGTAAGAACCAGTGCTCACTACACTGTTTAAACTTGTGGGCAGCAGACACAAGCACTGATGTCTCATCATGTTTTAATTTAAAATGGTGAGTCTTCTGTCAGAATTACATATCCAGCAATAAATAAACAAGCAATTAACATTTTTCACATTATTTATGTTATTTCTGGCTCATTTAAACCTTTCAAATGAATAAATCGGCTGTTTATGAAATTACTGTATGGTGACTAATATAAGCACTCCCTTTCTAGCCTCCACAAAACTTTGATCATTACTTCATTTATTCTCAAAACACGCATACAAGAGTGATAATTAGATCTCTAGTTATGCTGGCCTCTGCTTTTTAGGAAACATTAATTTTGAACCTACAAAAACATTGTTGATGGTCCTACCTTGCGGCCACTCTTCCACATGTACTTCATGTAAGCATAGGTAACGTGAGGGTGGGTTGTAGGCAATGGGTGATCAAGTTGCTTGGAGGGGTCAACACCTAGGAGGAGGACCAGGGTCTTATGGGCCAGTGCCTAGAGGGAGAAAGTGGCCAAGAAAAAGTACCCGAGTCAGAAGACTCACAGTTCAAAAAGAATTTGGAAGATGAAATCACAGATATTACCCCTGACTTTTAGGGACTTGCAAAACTACAGAAACATCAACCTGTATTTGTCTTTAGTTGAAAACAGGTTTTCAGAAAAGAGGAAGACAGATTAAGACATTAAGATGGCCGTTCTCGTCTACCTTTAATGTTACAGTGAGTTATTGGAGATTCTGCTATCTTTTGTGTGCACTTAAATATAATAAGAGCAGATGTGGAAAAAATAGCCAACCATCTACCATCAATTATAAAAACGTTGAGGTCAGGGACAGAAAATTGCACAAATTTAATAGAGAAGATATGAACGATCAGGTTTCTAAACAGTGCAGATTGAAGATGTGCAGCTGTTCTACTTTCATCAGTGCCAGCTAAAAACATTTCAAATGAAATATCATTTCATTTCAGGAGTTCATAGTTGCACTTCACTTTGTTAGAAATGACCTTCCTTTTTCCTCCTGGAAAAACTGATCAGAATCAGCTCTGATTTTGTTCTGAGTGCTGTGTGACTAGAATTCATCTGTGGAATCCCTTCCCTTGTACAAACATGTCACTGTACTCACCAGGCGTCCGCTCTTGCCACAAAGACTGGCATATTTCAACCAGGTCCTCATGTCTTCGTGGGGGCTGATGACCAGAGATCTGACCATTAGGATCCTCTGCCAATCCTCTACAATGCGCTGACAGCCCTGCAGGAAAACACATATTGTTGCTCCGTCACATTGTTCAGAGAGAGAGGTACCTACTAGTGAACCTTGAGAGAACAAACACACGTGAGGGAGATGTATGCTTCAATGACTTCACTATTATTTGTTAAAATGCCCACAGTAAGTACAGGCTCACATGGCAGAAAAAGATAAATATACAGGTCTCATATTTATATTTGCAAGATCACTGCTTCTATTAAACAAACATTTAACCTTTAGCAGTACAACAAATCATCTACAAAGATAATCGTATCTTGAAGGAATTCTTTAATTTAATGTTTATGTTAACTGTATTTCCTTAAATGGTAAAACTATAATGGGACCTTTCAGTAAGCTGAAATGTTAGGGTAAAGTTCAACACTACATTCTTTGTAGTAAGCTTAACATGATGGGATAAAGACCTACGTGCAGGTCACATCTGGCTTGAACTATGCTCAGTAACTATAATAGCTAACACAGTTTAGTTTGGATTAAACCACAAGAAATCATTGGCATTGTGCTTATGAGGTATGAAGCCACATTATCCAATTCATCCACGTTGACTGAAGGGAACAAATGCACCTGAATGTGCATCATGATGGACAGATGGTCTTAAACGACATCACTGCAGTGATGTAGCTGTCCTTCCAGACACAAGAATAAACCCATTTCATTTAATTAAACAGAATAAAAATTTCCAATATGTTTTAAAATATTATGGTTTTGATTGAAAATGAACTGCGAGGTGAAACAGCTGAAGAACGCAAGTAAACAACAAAGAGCTTTTATTGAGAGGCAATCTGCCTGAATTTGCCAAATGAATCTGTTATATAAACGAGTAGGAAAAAGGCTTAAAATATCCCCTACAAAGACTGGAGGGGTGAGCTGTTTTAAAATACGTGCACAGAAGTACAGAGAAATACACATAAGTCCTGAAATCCTCAACCTTTTCTTAGAGGAATATTAAAATGTTTCACGACTTGCATTTGTTTGAGAAACAGAACACAAAAAAGGGGGAAAAAAGGACTGATCCTTTAACAGACACTTGGCCTTAAAACAAAACTTTGATGAGGGATAAGCTGTTTAAGGGAAAAAGCACTTAACAGCAGGACACTCGTGGACAGATGTGTGGACTCTGTCAAATGACAAATACACAGTTTGATCCCCAACACAAGGTAAGATGACTGGGAAATACTATTTTATAAACTCGTGTGCAATGTTGAGTAGAAAAAGAGTCACAAGTGTTCTGTAATCAAGGGGGGAAATCTCCGAAACATAAAGCCAACTGGAAGTAGAGGAAACTGCCGTTACTCTACTTCCCAGTTGAGGCTGCTCCAACAGAGAGTCAATCTCCAGAGACTTCAACATTAAAACATTAGACCATTCAGAAGCATATTCACAGCGCGGTACAAAGACAGTTTCAACCTCTGTCCAGAAACCCACTGTGAGTGGGGTCAGTTTGTTTTTGTTTTTTTGCTATAACCTGGATAACTGAGTTAAACGCATTGCTGTGCTAAAGACAACTGCTGTATGTTAGGCCTCGCTTCTATTTCTTCATGTCAGTAACTTGGACCTCTTCACTGTTTGTGTGTGCTGTTGGTTGCCTTTTTCAGCAACTAATGGATTAACTACGGTGATACAGACAAACTGTCTGTGATTCAGCACATTTGTGCTTCAGTTTTGGTGAATGAAATACTAATGTTTTATTAGTCTGTCTTTTTTTTTTTT
>NW_005187440.1:3396190-3410948 GCF_000239375.1 Pundamilia nyererei | reverse complement strand
CCATATTGTTCATACACTCCACGTATTTCGGTTTTTGTTTTTGTTCAATCAAAGCCAGTGTCCTTTGTTGTATCTCGGGACATTACTGTGACCTTCTGGAGTGGGAGGAAAGTGATCCAATTGCATTAAGCGCGCTGGCATTTCCACGTCAGACTGTCCAAAAAAACCTTAAAAAAAACAACATACTAAAAAAATCTGGGCAGGGACACAGTGTCTTCAGATGAGTACACGGTTCCTGGCATGTGGTAAAGGTGAAGGATGACACAGGTTTTTGCATTTCAATTCCGAAAATTTTCCAGAGCAGTGTCCGTAACATCTGAGCAGGAGAAGAGAAGCAGGAACTCCAAAAAGGGCTGATCTTAAGCCATATAATTAATGCTGCATTAGAACAACTAGACTGATATGATTTAAAGTGTCAGGAATGGTGCATCACAGATCAAAATTTTAACAGTCTTTCTCTCTGACTTAATATCCCTCCCCTCAGCGTGCACATAAAAGGGCGAAACACAGTTAATTAAGATGTCACGCAAAATGGAAAATATGTACTTGAACTTCATTATTTTACACTGGATGACATTCGTCTCAAATACCAAAGACTTGGCAGGCTGTAAATATTTCCCAACCGCTTGTGGAGTCAAGGTTGTTCCAAACATCCTTGTATTTCATTTAACAACATATACAACACTGAAATTCACAATTAATAATGATATAATCAGTCAAATGAGGAGTTTACAGTTGGTTTACAGTGTGGATTACATCAAACGAGCCACCCTTTTCATTTTTTTTTCATGACACTAATGGTACGCAAAGTCACTATATGATCAAAATTAATCTACTTTTCTTTATTAGTCTGTGCACATGTTTGAAGAGGTTAATTTACTCTTAAAAAAAATTTACGACTTATATCTGTGAATTGTTCCTTTAGGGCACGGGTAGGCAACACAGGCCTCGAGTGCCTGTGTCTTACATGTTTTAGATGTGTCCTTGATGCAACACAGCTGATTCAAATGGCTAAATTACCTCCTCAACATGTCTTGAAGATCTCCAGAGGCTGGTAATGAACTAATCATTGATTTCAGGTGTGTTGACCCAGGGCGCGACTACGTCAATTAAAAAGTAGAAGGCAGACAGTTTACGTCAACTTCCACAGGCTGGGGGTGACATGTGAATGGATGGGTGATGTGGTGCATTCACTGGGCATTTGGAACTGGAATACTACAGAGTAGGCACTGCGCTACAGTATCATATTTATTAAATAAACATCATAAAATAATATTGTTTGTGTCCACATATCGTGTGCTATTACCTGAAGCCTCTCCCACCATGTTTCCCTGATGATTTCCCTTCTCTCTGGCACCAGCTTATACTGGATTACCTCCTCTAGTTCTGACAACATCTGGCAAGACACCATGGCCTGAGAAAGAAAAAAACATACTCAGATTACTTACACAGATACTGAGTATAACAGTTGATTATAGCAGTTACATTGTTAAGATGGAGCTTCTGTGAATCATTAAAAGATCATAACAGCTTTTAAAATGATCAGAAATTGCAAACAAATGCATTCATTAACCCACTGGACCCAACTGTGCAGCTTCAGTAAACATTAGTTATACCGATATCAATAGTTGTTTTTTTTTTTTTCCATATCTCTACCATGTTTACTGCTGCACTATGGATCAAAATCTACTATGATCAGATTTCATATTAACAGCTGTTTTCTAGTTTCAGCTGTTGATATGTTTGGATAATACCATTTAGATACACAATGAAACAGACACAGCTGTGGCATGACATTTAGGGTTTGAAACTTGGAAGTCAAATGAAAATTCAATTTTATAGCTGTTACACAAGCTCACTGCATATGAATGCTATGAAAAAGATGGTAACATTTACCCCGTAGGCTCGACTGTAGCTCTCTCCCGCCATGGCAGTGAGCTCGGCATCCAGGAGGTCTCTTGCTTTGTCAATGCACTGCATTAAAAGCACAAAAGAAGTATAGTGTTACATTTAAAACATCCATAGTTTATCACCACACATAAATGTAAATATGCTACATCCCCCCCATCGTTTTCAAAAAAACTTTCCTGAATGCTCCAACTATTAGTTAGCAAACGGGCCTTGAATTCTCTCTAAATAAACCACTGGTACTACTGGTTGCAGAGGGAATTTCCTCAAGCTTGGCCCCTGAATGTACCATAGCACAATGTCACACTCTCCTAAAAACTCCCTGCGTCAGGACTGGCTAGGTTTGGGTAACACTAGGAAATAAAAACACTTGGTATAAAAGCACAAAGTTATGCTACAGCCTCCTGTTCAAACCTTTCTTACTTAAGAGCTGCCAACAGTGACACATTAATGCAATTAGGACTAGAATGCCTGCTTGTATAGGAAAATGATCTGATGCACTGCTGAGTGCCAAACATTTTATAAGGACAAGTAAATGAACTGTTGAGAGCAACAGTACAAAAGTTATGTAACCACGCTTAAAGCTGTCAAATGTGTCTTAAAAATAACATCAATTTTTACACAATTACAGAAACAGAGAGGGGAAATGCAGGCTGACAAAGAACTCACAATGGAAGCTCTTAGTCAAGGTTCTTGCTATGAACAGAATACAAAAACCTTTTCTTTTCCATTCACTCTCCTCCCTCCTCCACTACATTTGGAGTTTTGGAGTGTATCACACACTCAGCAAGTCTCCAACTTTCCCTGTGAGACTTCTCCAAATTCAAGGATGCTGCAAACATTCCATTACCGGTGAATGCGTACCCCGAGGGGCAGAAATACCGTAACTGAGACAAAGACCCGATCCAGAGTAGCTAAAGGGACAAACAAGGACACACGTATTCTAGCTGCAAGTCTGCTGATTTTTGAGCTTGTACAGTCAATGTTTTTGGGAACTGTTATTAGAGGGAAGGTAAAATGAGAGGATTACTGAGGAAGCGTCTAAGACCAGGACACACAGCTGTTTCAGACCAACTCCCACCAATTATTTTTTGTGGGGAGGGAAAGGAGCAACTGCATGCCAAAACAACTCCTCAGGCACGCACAACAAGATGGTGGTGGGGATGAGGTGACAATGAAGCTGCTTCTTTATAGTCTTCACTCTGTTATGGTCCTGTTTACTCCTGAATTACCACGCTGGGGCCTCATTGAAAATGTGCAGTCCAGACGACTCCTGATAAATGCAGTGTCTGGTTCCTGGCAGTACAACCAACCATCACCCAAGGATTCTGTTCTTTTACGACAAGGTTGCATTTACAGTTTAAGTTCAGTGATATTAGCTTATGATTGCAGTGTAGTATAACAGCCTGTGTATGACTGTTTAGGCCCAAATCAGCCACTGCAGAAGAAAAAACAAACAAAAAACATAACTAGGCCTTGAAACAAAGCCCAGTTGTGACTGAGATGTCAAAAAGAGGAATGTGACTTGCAAAACCCACAAGAAAATGTACAAATCAAACGCATTCAGAGAGCAGACGTATCATAAATCTTGTGCAAGGAGCATGACTAGTGTCTACACATCATCAGTTCAACAGACCAAACAGTGGGCTTTATAAAGCAAAGCAACCTGAAACCATTCACACAGATGCCGTCCAAGTCTCACGGAGCACATGTCTGGTTGTTGGGGGTATAGAGGAAAGAAAGCGTCAGCCAGCTTCTCAAGTGCGAGGATTACCAACGGCATCCGGAAAACTATACTGATCTCATGTCGATGTTCGAGCTTTCTCCCTCTCTGCATCTGCTTCTCATTCCTCCTCTTTCATTGGTAAATGGTAAATGCCCTGCATTTGTATAGCGCTCTAAGGACCCCAAAACGCTTTACACTACATTCAGTCATTCACCCATTCACACACACATTCACACACTGGCAATGGCAAGCTACGTTGAAGCCACAGCTGCCCTGGGGAACACTGACAGAGGCGAGGCTGCCGGACACTGGCGCCACCGGGCCCTCTGACCACCACCAGTAGGCAAACATGGGTAGTATCTTGCCCAAGGATATTTGGCATGCAGCCAGGAGGCAGCCTGGGATCGAACCACCGACCTCCTGATTAGTAGCTGACCTGCTCTGCCACCTGAGCTACAGCCACCCCATTGTGAGTGGCTTCTTGTCAGCAAAAAGTCGAAACTTCCCTTATTCTGAAGAATCCTGTGGGCCACACCTGGACCCAATCTCTAAATTGTGTGTGGTGTGGGAGGGCTGTGAAGGTAGAGACAGGTCAGAGGAAGCAAGTCTCCAGGGCTTTTGATGGTGAGAAGGGGACATGGAGGATGAGTCGAGGGTAGCTGAAGAAGCAGGTGAGGCATGTGTGCGTAAGACGTTCCTCCATCCAGTTTGAACAAATGCATCTCCAGGGACCATGAACTCATCTACAATCCTCAAACGTGATCAGATGAGGAAAACACAACCCACCTGACCTCCACCAGACCTTGTCGACATGCAGACAGGAGGACTAATAGGCTCTTTATTTGTTTGAGGATAAATGCCGTAATGATTTCCAATTTGGGGAGTTACATAACATTTCCACACCAAGGAGGTACCACATCATAAAAGAAAAGAAAATACCCAGACCTGGTGTATTTTACTAGTTTTAATGAACAGCCGCAGCTGATGGGAGGAATTTGATCCCTTTTGGAGCTGTAAAACTATTTTATGTTTCTTTACAATGTTTGGTTTTTGGTGATTTGAACATCTCATGCTTTGCTATAAAGACTATGGAAAATTCCAGACAACATAAGACGGGGTAATTTCAAGTGAAGCATGTCTTTATGAGAGCGTATCTAAAAATACACACTTTAGTGTATTTGTATGAGCTGGGCCCATTTGTGAATGATGACTTAACCCACCTGTTGGGCCAATGAGAAGAGGTCCTGATGAAGGGCTAGCACTGCTCTATAAAAAGCCCCATCGTGCGTGTCTCTAGGGATCATACACGTGTACTCTTCCATGCTGTCCCAGTGCCCTGGACAACAATAATGCCACAAAAAAAAGAACAAAGACAGGAGTTACGCAAGAACTTTGTCATAATGAGTAAATATTTAAATGTGGTATCTACATATTACTTAGTGTGCAGTCACAGCTACTTTGATCAACGCTCCACCACAGCGTAAATAACGACAACCTCGACATTATGTTTTTCAACATCATCTTCAGAAAGACAAGCCTGCCAGTTGGGTGTCACATCTGGTTTTACCACTTAGTTAGGAAAGTCAAAGCAACAGACCAGAAATCTCTGGGGTTGCTTTAGCAGTGTGTTCCCTGCTTTTCTCCACCATTGCACATTACGATATGTCAATGTTATGACTGGATACTATTCCCATCTGGTTATGCGAGTAAGACTTGGCAAGAGCTGGTACTGTTTTCACTGTTGCATTGTTTCACTGAGTCAGGCAGACAGTGGCTTAAGTGCCCAGCGATGGTATTTTCTGTACCCTGACTGCTAAATATACATATATATCCACATTTTCACCCCAATGACTATTTTGAATAATTATTTGCAGTCTCATATTAAGTATTTGAGCGATTACCTAGACCCCAGGCAGCAGCAGCAGCCATGCGCGCCATCTTGGCCTGCGTTTCTTCACTGACAAGTGTCCATTCTTCACAACACTGCTGGTGCAACTGGCCCCTGGAAAACATTAACAAAACAAACAAATGTATTTTTTTTTTTTTTTTTGCCTGTCCCATTTGGTTCTTTAGCCGTCAGAATTGTTGTCTGAAGACCAACAAGGATACCCAATGGATCATCACGGCCTTGCCGTATTGGTCCATTTGTTCGACCTTTGTTGTTATTATTTATTTTATTTTATTTTCAGTTGTTACAGACGGGACAGACATGACTGAGGATAGGAAAGGGAGAAAGAAAGACCGACAAGAAAGCAGGACCGACAGCGCACAATGTGCTTGGAAATAGCAGCCAATAAAGGTGTAGTTTATGTCTATGAACAGTGAACACCCGTGTGCACACCTCTGTGGATCAGCACGCTTGTATTCAAAAGGTTTCCCCATGTAATGGTCTCCTAGAGGGTGTAGAGAGCCATAGCACTGTTCCCCAGGGCATGAAGCAGGCATGGAGGAGATCCAGGCTCCAGACATCCAGAGGCCCCAAAGTGCGAGAGCCCAAGGAGGACCACCGGAGGGGCATCCGTGCCACCCTCCTGGGAAGAGCTGAGGAGAGCCAGTAGCCACGGAGCAGAAGCCAGAGGGCGATGCAGTGCCAGCCCCGATGGCCAGCAGTGAACAGGGGTGTGTGAAGACCCGTGTTATTCTAAGGTGCATTTAAAACACGGGAGAGCATGGTGCTGCTGCCAGAGAGCAGCAGGTGTTAGCACGGCCCCTCCCGAGAACCCTCAATTGTCTACATGGATTTAAAATTGAAGGGTGGGCATCTCAGTGTCTGAGATGTCACTCAGCAGTTAGCAGCTGACTAGGAAATAATCCAGACGAGAGTAGGAGTGATGGACATGTGAGAAGAAAGACTATTCCTTACTGTTGGGGTGAAGGGAGCGCCATGCATCGCAAAGGCCATAGTCGCTCATATACTGTTTGATTATATTTGTGGACTGCCAATTGCGCTGAGTTCCTGTTGTGTTGAGCCTATCCATTTCTTCATTTAGTCCAAGGTTGAGGTCGCTGCCAAGAATAAGTGTGCAATCAAGGTTTTTCAGAGAGTGCACTAACAAATCCGTGGAAGAATGAGGGTTCATCCACATTTGGACCATATACACTTACAATACATAGCTTTTTGTTAAATATTGATAATTTAATAATAAGGAATCTACCCTCTGGATCTATAACTGCATTGAGTACTGTAAAATTAACATTTTTATGTATTAAAATTGCTACTCCTCTTTGTCTAGAATTATAACCGGCTGCAAACACGTTAGGAAACCAGGTGTTTTAAGTTCGTTTAAACCTGTGACAGGCCTGTGAGTTTCTTGTAATAAAACAACATCTGCCTGTAGTTTTTTAAGCTGGTTAAATATCTTTAACCTTTTTTTTCTGGTGCCAGCTCCATTTACATTCCATGTGACAAACCTTAGTGTGCCCATAATTGTGTGTGTATGTCTAATGATGTACGCTGGGTGTTTCGTTTAGATGGGTGAAGAGAATGTGGAAACATCACTTGTTTGTAAATAGAAAGAGAGAAAAAATGTGTGGTGAGAGGCTCCATAAGTCTGACTATGTGTGTGTATATTCACTAATATGAACAAGCGTGGCTTGCGTGTGTGTCCTATAAGTCTGTGTGCGCTGTGAGGCTGTTGTAAATGTGCTGCTGTTGAGCGCATGTGTTTGCGTGGTGTGTGAATATGCAGAAATAGAGGGTGTTGTTTGTAGGTGAGTGGGGAAGTAGGTGATCACAGCAGTGAAAGAAAAGAGAAAGAAAAAAAACACGAGAACGGTGAACAACAACAACCAAAAAAAGAAAAGAAACGGAAACATTCCAATTAAAGCAAAAAAATTTAAAGTACTGGAGTGAGATCAACCCCACAGTATGTACAGCATTGAGGGAAAAAACTGAACTTAACATGTCTTGTTAATCAGGTAACAAATAGAACTGAATACTGGAACATTAAATAGACGTCAAGATGACACTGAACTACAAAAGTCAAAGTAAGATGATGCACGGGAATGTTTTTTTCTATTGAACAGATACTGACTTGCATATCAGAGGTGTCTAATGGGGAAATTATGGTCCAAAAGTGGTAGCGTGATTGCTTCTGACTGCTTATCTACCTTTAGACAGTATCTGTTGTCAAAGGGAGCAGTGTGGTACAACTGGTCTGTGGGTACTCTTCCTTGTGCTGCTGCTGGTCAATCAGCCAGCGGCAGATAAGACAGAAATTACAACGTACAAACTTAGATGAAGCTCAGTGTTAAAAACAGTGACAAGTGTCCACTGTAGTCACAGCCTGTATTTTCCATACTGTATATTGTTTAGTCTTTAATGGGTTTTTTCATATTTGTCTTATCTTAACAGGTTTGAGATTCAAAAACATTTAAATTACCTACGAGAAACTGTTTTAACTGGTACTTTTAAAGTATTGTAATATTATACTGGTCTTTCCTCGCCACATATCAAAAGGATCTTCTCATTCTAATGACATTTCACACAAAATGACTTTCCTGCCAAGCACACCTGGACAAAATGAAAAGGAAACTGACAAAAGATAATGTTTCTGTGACATCTGCAATTATTTATACATTCATTTGTTCTTACAGATGAACATCATCAGTGTACTGTTCCATAACAATCTGATAACAGCGAGTATCCCACCAAACAGATGGAGGTTCCTGTTGGGGTCAGGTGCATCCAACCAAGACTGATTCTGCATTAACAACAATCAAAGAAATGTCCAGTCAAACCAACTGCAGGTGCTTTAATGGCAGGGTGTTGGAAGAAGCTTAGATGAGAAAGAGAGGAAGGATAGGCAGAGAAAATGAGAGAGACGGGGCTGGATGGGGGTCAGTGAAATGAAGTTGTTTTCCATCTGCCTGGATATCACATAACAATGAAGGCAACAGGTACAACCTCAAGTAAACTAGCACATGTGTCTACAGCAGACAAATAGAAGTATATTTTGGCACTGTAAAATACTTTTAAAGGTGAAAACCAAATGAAATGAAAATGTGCACATGAAAAGTATGCCTAAAATTTGATAACTGGCTTTATTAGACAGGCAGACCTCCCCAAGAGGATCACATTCAGTGCCTTATATAGCTTTAAGTTCCAATTAACAATGAAAGCCACCTTAAAGCAGAGAAAAAACATGCTAAAATGACTATTATTATTTGCTCGTGTTGCATTCAGTCATCCTGAAATAACAGACTTTCGCAAAACTGACTAATGTCTACAGAACACAGAAGGACTCATTACTGCAGAATTATGGCAGCAAGACTTTCCTAATTCTAAAGGCTCCTTCCTTCAAACTTTCTAGACTAAACATTTGCTTAAAAGGTGTCCAACTCTCTAATAAGACTGTCAAAAGCATCAACTGCGCAATCTTAAATCACTTTTTGATTCGTACTGAGACCTTCACAATGTCATTGTGTAGCAAAACCTAACATTGGTCAACTGTTATATCATCTCTAAGCCCTACCCTGCCACACACAAACACAAAGCTCTATTTCAGCTGAATCATTCTCTTGTGGAAAGAATCATAGTGTGCACCATAATGACAGCAGGTTATATAAGCTAATTAACATCTGCTTTGCTTTTTGAGCTCTGTGATGATCAACATATTTCTATCCATCTTTTGATTTTTTTCCCCTAAGTATGCTCTATCAAAGTGGGTGGCTATTATGGCACTGAGGCTTTGCTTCAATGGTGTAGCAGCACCTCTGGCTTGTCCTGGGTGACTGTTCATGTGTTTTCTCGTAAAATGTCTTTCGTCAACTCAGAGGTATCAAATGAGAGCCCTAATGTCAGGTCTCATTAGGAATATGGCTTCCTATGTATGTATGTGACCCAAGATAAAACAAAAAAACAACAACAACAAAAAAAAACAACGAACAAAGAACATATTATCACTGTCGACTTATTCTTATTTAGCCCTACTGAACTCATACTAGGTAAGATTAATAACATACCATTCTCCCAGAGCCTCTAAGCAGCGCATTCGCCCCAGGATGAGCTCTGGATCCTCTTTGTTCATGTCGATCTTCTTGTCATATGCTACCAGGGCATCTTCCCACTCATGTAGCTTCTCATACCAGGTGGCTTGGATTTCCTAAAAGATGAAAAAATACAGTAGGATAGCGATTACAGAAGACATATCAAACTATAACACTGTATCATAATGTTTTGGGATTATGTGGGTTTTTTCGTGACCATTGGACAATGTAATAAAGAGTTTTGGAAGAGCAATCCTTTTTCCATCTACAGTACCTTACTGTGCTGTATGGCTGACATTTTCTACTTCAACAAGCAATCCTGGACCTGTTACATCTACCAATGACTTCCAGGACTTCTTTAGAGAGCCATGCACGAATGATTAAGCACACACTTTACTGTGAGGGTTCCTGAAGTGTATACTAATCAGGAAAACATTGCATTCTCCCATGGTAAAGCTTTCCACATGGTCAGCACATTAACAAAGGTCCAGAGTGAAACTCTTCTCACTGAGTCTTTACCAAGTTTTCACAGAGAAACAGAAAATCTGCTGTCTAAGGCAAAGAAAAGTCATTTTATATACAAATCAGGGAGGGCTGGTATCTAGTGAGTGGTAGTGTGTTGATTAGTTATAAAACTCAGATTATAAAATCAGGTGTGAATTTTTACAGGAGAGAAGACAGAGAAGCTGGGAGAAAGCGCAGTGAGAGGAAACGCACTCAATGATCTCAAGTCAGAGTCTATCCCTAACCTCTGCATTAGCCTATGGTTCACCTGCTTAACCCACTGAGCTATACCGGCTGCCATTGTAATTTTAAATTTATACCAATATACATTGAAGTGACAGTTGTATGAATATAGGCTTAAAGCCCAGACTCTACGCTTTGGTTTGAGGGCTTAAACAAAAATATTGCATTAATGACTGAGCAATGGCAATACTTATATATAGATCGAATTTAATCAGTCTTGTCTTCATGTCCAAGTTTTAGCGCAATTAATTATTAAAGTTTCTATTGTTTTCTCTTGGTGTGGAGATACTCATTCCCATTTATGATTTATGATGCTGCAAATATCCAATGACCTCAAAGGAAATATGATTTTGGGGACAGCCGATGCCAAGAAACTAATGTCAAATTACTCTAATAGGGGAAAAAGGCTTATTATAAATTTTTGGTTATTTTGGAGACAGTTTCAGACTCTATCCATGTTCACAACTGTTGCAATTAGTATAAATGAATCAGTAAATCATATCCCTCCAATAAATAAATAAATAAATAAATCCAAAATAAAAACAGAATAACACCAGTCTACTCAACTTATTGTCAATGTGCCTCAAGTGCCTGTCTGGCACATTCATTCGAGGAAAAAGGAAAAACCACAGTTAGTTAATGACGTAACTTTGGTAAAAGGGAGGGAGACCGATCCAAATAACCAAATGCTCTTTTCCTGTTATGTAACTTGTGTGGAAAATCAGTGTAATCATATCCAAAGCATGTCCACTCTGACAGTTATTTCATTTATTTTCAAATATGGATCGGGTCCATGTACGGAGAACATGAAACAACCGAGTTTCTAGTAACATTTAGGAGGTGTGGTGCTCTATGTGAACAGAAAAAAATCTGAAAAACAAAACCAATATTTTTCTACAATGGTAGAGTGAAAACAAAAGAATACAAAGCAGTTCATTTAACTTTTATAATGACTCATCCCACACAGGAAAAGCTCGTCATTAAGAGAGAAATATTGCTCCTTTTTTGTTTAGATGAAAAATGACATTATTTTGCATCATAAAAAGGGCCCAGTGGGCCCAAGAGTCATGTACAGCAGACAGACAAAGCAAGTAAAAATTTAAGAACATTCAAACCTCATCTTAATTAGACAAATGAGTCCATAATTCTGTCTCTTGCTGTAAACCCCTGATAAGTATAGCAGATGGCTTTTCCATATCCAGCACATTAGGATCATGGTGTTCTGGGGATATCTGCCTCAAACAACCATCACCCCCACATTAAAATAAGGAAAGGAAGACGTGCAGACAGAATTCCTAATACAATGTAACTCACTAAAGACATATTCAGTCCAAAACTGCTTGAAGAAATAAAAGGGTCCGAGTGTATGTGAATACTGGCCAGTATGGTCTAATTGATTATCCAAGAATTTTTTAGACTTACCAGATGTAAAGAAAGCAGTGGAGTTTATAGCAAATCATGGCATGGGTTTACATCTCTTATTATCGGAATCATATTTTTAAATGTGTAATGTAACTTTAACACCATGCTACACCTACATACTATGAGCTATTTTACTTGGACCAAATGCTCACATCTCTCTAAACCAGGAAATGCAATTTTTTTTTACCTAATTAAACTGAATTAAGTTGTGAACTGAGCCAAATTTAACAGATTGGATAACATTTTTACAGGGTTTGCAACAACAACAGTTGTCCAAGTGTCAATCCGAAAGAAAACCTGGGACACGTTTTTCCTTCTTTTTTCTTTTTTTTCTGGTTGGAAAATGGAAAAAGTACTCACCAGCTCACCAAAATGTTTCATGGCATATTCCAGAACCCCAGATGCTGCTTCTGGCTGCTGCAGTTTATTGTTGATGCTGAAAGAAATGACAAAACAATGGCAAACTGTTAGGCCAATCTGAACACAAAACAGGGGCTTTCAGAGCTTTACTGTTAAGCATGAGGACATGCAGGTATTATCTAAAAAGAAAGACAAGGCAAAGGGACACCGTTTGGAAAACATGACATGGATGTATAAATCCCAATCACAGGAAGTGCCAGCAAAGACTTCTATGCTGCTTAATGAGGCTAATCAACACACTACCTCTCACTAAATCCCAGCTATCCTTAACACTAAGAAATGTGCTTCATCCATGATCCTAGAAGAAAAGCAGCTCACACAATGATGAGGTATTCTTATCCCAGCCAGCCATCAATGCATCCTTTCTCAATGCATTTTGGAAACGTTAAATAAATGTTTGATACTTTAATCAAAGTTGTTTATTGGGAAAACTAAAGGCACCTATTGACATGTGTCATGCTTGTTTGACAAAGGATGATTTCCTGTCAAGACGTCACAATTCCCGTTTGTGCGCCCACCGCTGACCCGCACTGCCATCACATCTGGAAACACTCATATGAACCACGAGTCTATTATACTTCCTCAACTGAGAAACCTGTGTGCAGTCACAGCCAATACATCTGTAAAATGTAGCTTTCGAAAAGTGCTGGTATGCAGCGAAATTCCTGAGGACAGCAAGCAAAAGCTGATGACAGGCATTAGAGCATGCATGTCAGAAATCTGCTTAGACAAAGGGTAAAGGCCAGAAACTGTGATGAAACCGCGCTGCGAGGGGTCATGCTAAAGCTTGAAAGGACCCGTTAGTGCAGACCTGTGTGATGATGGGTACAATTTTTAAATAAATAAATAAATAAATGTAGTAATCTGTTGCAGAAAATTACATTGATTGGATTTTAATGCACAACATTAATAAAACATTTAACTAAAAATGTTCATAAACGTACCATAAGCATGGCATTATTAGATGATAAAGACCTGGCATTTATATGAAACATGTACAACAGGAACTGTAGTTTTAGCAAGTACTCGTCCTGTGTGATTCCAATTTATATATTTTTTCCTGACACTTGCAGCTGGGTTTGCAGTGAAACAGTGAAGGTCTCCCTTAGCATTAGTGCCTGCGCGGCAGTGATGAAGGCTGAGACGTAACAGTTCTCTTTTATATAGCAAGCCTGCGTTTGTAGGTTGAAGAACTGCCACAAGACTAAAGCACGAGTTTGTCAATCATGAGACTGCTGTTTATGTCACTTCTAGGAGCTTTGTACGCTATTCACTTTGCCTTTAAGGTACCAAAAAACCACTTGGATAACCCTGCACAATGAAAAATTATGCCTATCCTGTACATTTAAATGCATCACCAAGGGCATCTTCACAAGTGTCCATATTTCAAGGAATCAAGACCACAGAATAATTTATCCATATTTGTGACAAGCCAGGAACTTTGAGCAAACATCAGTTAAATCCCCCAGTAAATGAGAACAGGCTGGATTTAGAGAGGTAGGTCTATCACGAATCAAACCAAGCAATCCCCTCGATCTTGCAGAACAGTGATTATTGTTCTTTGACAGACATTAGCATTTTGGTGGTGTAATCGGATGACACAGGGAAGAAGACTTAATGACCTCACGAAAATCCCATTAGACTATGATTGCATAATGTGAAAATAAGCTTCTTTTAAGTAAATAACCGTTTGTCTGTGACTCTCACGGAGCTTGATAGGGTGCCAGGCACTGTTGCAGTATCCCACGCTCTTAATTAGGCACAACTACCACTCAGTATTCTGAAGAATCCTGACATTATCACTCAGGTATGTTGTATATACTTGTTGATTTTAAACCAAACCAAAAAATTACTTCTTCTGTTGTTTGTAATTTACTCTCAAACTCAAAATGAACAAAAAAACCTCAAGTCTCCATGTCCTACCTAACAGAAACAGATATGTTAAAACTGGCCAGATGTGCCTTTATCTGGGATGGCAAATCAGAAGGAGGGCTTTCACTCCTGCAGACCCTGGAGATTTCACTGTCCCTCAGTTAAAGCCATCTGGCTACCAGCTCCAAGCACATGCAGTCTAAATGCATCCAGATGACAATGCTCACATAACATTCCTCTCAAGTAAAAAAAATAATAAATTATTAGCAAGCAGAAAATGTACTGATATCACTGTCAAACCCTCTCATGTGTGCAGGGCCCCAAGTACCACTTCCTAACTTTTTACACATTGCACCTTTGGTATATGGAGAGGTCACCAAAAAGTGCATGTGCTGAGGTTTGAGACTGTAAAGCTGTCAATATTATCACATCTCACCAAGAAATTTTACCAATCTGGTGTGTAAAAATGAACGAGAAAGAAAGCTGATTGAAACTGTTGTTGTGTTGCTCTTCCACAAAAATGTACAAAGACATGTAAAACTAAGGATATACGCCTACATCAAAGCCAAAAAGAGGTGCAAGTAATGAAAAAGATATTTTAAAAGAATCAAAGGATTATCATACAATCACTAAACACCAAGTAGTCCCATCTTAAATCGCATGAAATAGTTTTAT
>NW_005187440.1:3372973-3395035 GCF_000239375.1 Pundamilia nyererei | reverse complement strand
ACAATATCCTATCAGCCTTTTTGGCTGAGGGGTAACAAAAAAACTAAAAATTAAACTCTAAAGTGGCCTGGCTTTTTGGTGATGAGAGAGAGCATGATCCTTGAATAAATTGTAGACATTTTCCTCCTCAGAGGTTAATTTGTATGCAAACCTCGCGGAGGAAAAGAAATCAGACTTTATTACCGGACTCAATCAAATCTAATTAGGAAGCTATCCATTTGAGCCTTCCTGATTTCCATCCCTTTACTTGCCAGGTGCTCGATCTAATTCCTTCGTCTAAAAATACTGAAAACAAAGAGGACATTATTATGTAGTATTTGATTTAAAAATACTTTGTCTTTTACTTCTCTATTTAAAAATTTGAATCCTTCATGTGACTGATGCTAGCCAAACCAACAACTGCTACCACTACATGCACTGATGGAAAATGACACTGACTGACGGAGACTTTGTCTTGCCTTTGCGTCCAAACAACTGTTCATTTGTGGGGCAGCCAAAATGCAATCAATGCTCCCTGAAAGAAAGACCCTAACTATCGAGCATTATTGGTTGTGTTTTGGGGGGTTTCTCCATTGTGCAGATGAGAACACTACTTAAAAATAAACATTTCCCATACAAAGGACATTTGAAAAATTAAATGGATCTAAACAACCAAGATGAGCTAATTTCATAGGAAAATGTGTCAGACAGTAGGCAATGCTGCGTAAAGCCTAAACTGAAAACAGGAAACAAAAGTAATTTCTGTATTAAGATGTACTAAGAAAGAAAAATATGAATATAAAGCACTTGCAAATGGCACAGTAATTAACACTTGAAACCATAAAAGTTTGGAATTCAAGCAAAACCAACAATGTTTATTGTCAGATCAAATACCTGCCCTTTATAAAAGTAGAATATTTAACAGGGCCATCCTAATAGTAGAAAATACTATTAACATGGACCATGTTTTGGACCATGAACTAATTTGTTTGTTTTGTCTTGCTACAAACCAACAGTCCCCTTCACAGACCAGCCACAGGAAAACATGAAATGATTGACACTGAAAGCTATTTTTACAACTCTACATTTTTTTATAGCAACTTGATTGAATGTCAGAAAAAAAACTAACATTGTACTACTGAATCTTGACATCAGATGTTGACAAAGACAAGGGAAGAGGGTTTGTCTGAATAGCCACTTAGAAAAAGAACGACCCATTACAAATGAAATATTCAAATAAACAGCGGGGAGGGAAAAAAGGGATTTGAAGGACTGCGTAGACCTCATTAGTCTGACTTCAAAGCCAAACAATAACACTACTATTGATAATATTTTGATAGACAATATAGAAACTGAAAGTCAAACTTTTAATACATACAGAATATAAATCTTTCAGCATTGCACAATGGAAGTGATGACCAGCATGGCAAAATTAAACAAGGTCTTCTCATTCTCTGTGTTTGTTAAGCACCAGTGGTTGAGGTAAGCAAGGACGCAAACAAAGTGATTACATCATTCACCAGTTTTGTTCCGGACTGTCCTGAGACATGTATACTTCAACTCATCCTTGACACCATCTGACTAGCCTATTGTCTCTGTTGTTTCTCCATAAACATCAGGACAAAAGGGCGGTTGTTCCATCACCAAGCAGATGTTGCACCATAGGGAAACACTTAGTGTCCCTTGACTTTGAAACAATTTATCTGAAAAGACAAAATTCTGCTCTATTGCTGTAAAGCTGAGGAGAAAGTTCAGTGATCACGAATGCAGCACTTGAAAAGAGGAAAGAAATATTTAATACTGGTTATTTAACAAATGCATAACTTTAGATGACATTTGAATGTTGTTTTTCTCTCTCCCAAAGCAATTTAGGCGTGTGAGGGGGTCACTGAGGCATCGCCCAGAGAAACCATTGCGCATATGTTTACGCCACATTATCACTACATTGGGACAATGATGCAGTATGCCTTCTCCTGGGTTTCTCACCTTCAGGTCAAAAGGCCAACAGAACGAGGCGTCTCCGGTGGCCCAAAACAGGCAAAAAAAAGCCTGACAGTTACCTCATTGGAATGCTGCTGTTGCTATGTAGACAAAGATATTTGTCAACATTGTTTTCTGCTGAACTACAAATTCAATTTTAATATATTTCCAATTAAATACGCCAGGTCTTCTACTTTTTTCTGTTCAGTTCAACTGAAACCAACTCATGCTGTAATTGATTTTTGTCCTAAACAATGGAAACAAGCATCGGGGGACAGTGATCTCATTTAAAGAGAAGGATTACACAACTTCTAAACAGCTAACTATTTATATACTTCATATGTACGCAAGTATGTACACAAAATCAGTATACGTTTAAGTAAGGAATCTATTATGAATAACAGATATGGTATTAATTATAGCCTATATAGCAAGTGGCATTTTTGGCTTTTTTTTTTTTACTCACACATAATAATTGGCAAAAGATGAAAGAAGGGAATCTCTATACATTGGCACAAGTGGTTTTTGTTTTCTGACCTGCACCACAACTGTTTTACATTCCAGTGTCATGAAATGCTTCTCTGAAGCAATGCCACAAGGCCAACTGTGCATACACAAAGTACTATTCTTCCTAATCCAGCTTCGATCCCGCCAGTACTGTTTATCCTAGCTACTGGTTTTTGGGGTGGGTGAGCAGACAGCCACTGCCTGGCCTGCATCCGCTGTACGACAACAGACGCCACCTGGTAGCCATCACTGGCTTAAGGCAGGGACCTCTTGATGGTCTGCCAGGGAATGAAGTCTGCCACTCTCGGAGCTGGAGGATACCCTGGTGCATACAGTGCCGCTCATTATGGAAAATATGGAAGAGTTTATTTTACTCCTATACGTGACCGGAGTTGGAGATCATTATCCACTGCATTATTTTGAAATTCAAATCTAGCTATAGCTCAGCTGCTTGCATTAGGTGTCCAGACATACCATTCATCTCGTGATTTTATAGCAGCTGCACTGTCAGAGTTATCATTTCAATTTCTTTGCCATTTTTAGATTGTACTACTAATTAAAGTAGACTGTAAGGAAACACTAAGAAGTACTAAATATTAATAAAAGAGTGAAGAAAAAGTACTATTAAAGCAAATTGAACCTGCACTGGTGGATCTTAAAAGCTAAGATCAGAAATTATTTTTAGGGCATGTCTGATGATTGTTTTGTTAAAGACAACCTAGAGTGTGGAGCATACCCTAACTCTTATGATTTTCTTGACTCTCTGTGTTAACCTCCTAATCTATGCTTTCAGCTGTATACCAAGGCCTCAGCTATGGAGCATCAATATGAAGTCTGTTTTCAAATCTATAAATTTGGTCACAGACCCAACATTGATTAAACGTTTGTAGGGTTAAAACAAAGATATGATCCACTACAATATTTCAACATAATAAAAAAATAAAATAAAGTTTTTAAAAAAAAAAACTATTTTGACAGGAACATTCGAGTATCTCAAGCAAATCAAATACTTTCAAAATGGGCCAAACTCAAATCAAAATGTGGAGCTTCTGTGCTGACAGAGCTGACAAGTGGAAGGGGTTACTGTTCGTAAAGATTATGCAATTCAAGGTTTTGAGATAGACGCTCTGGAATCCACTGGCTCGTGCTTTCACCTCCTGCCTTTCCTGTAACTGAACACAGAGTGCTCTGCTGACAGCTTGGACCCTGTGGTCAACGTTTAACTGCAAACTGTTCTTCCAGTGTATGTAGGGACACAAAAAGCATCTGTGAGCATGTTATGACACCCACGTACTTCTCACTCATCAAAGTCAGATCACTGCTGCAATTAGCACAGCAGGGTGTCCAACTCTTCTCAAACACCAAAGGCAAAATATCTGCTTGACGGAATAGACAGGCTTCCCACAGTAGTTATATAAAGTGAACAGCTCTAATAGAGTAGAGGCTTAGAGGCTTGCATTTTTTACATAGACCCTAGAGAGACATGGTTAAAGGGGAAGTGTTAGAAAAGGGTAAATGTTAAAAAGAAATAAAAAAAGAAAGAAACAAAAGCCTCCAGCTGGATTTTCATTACTAACCCTGAATGACAAAGTCCAGGGCCGAAGGAAAGTGATGCACTGCTGGAGTGAGAAATGACTCATGGAGCAGTTAGGGCAATGAGAAAATACAGGGAGGCAAATTATCCTAATTTTTCCAAAAGAGACTGACGCACATAAGTGTCTTAGGCTTAACATTTACATGGAGGTCAAGAGGCACTATGCATCATCAAATGCCATACTAGAAAGAAAAACAGAAACAAAAACAGAGCCACAGTGTTGCATTTAAAACAAATTGAATTTAACTATAACTACAGCACAAGTATGTGGTAGCTCAATTTAACCACAATGTTCTAATCTCTAACTATGTTGACCATTTTATACTGAAAGCAATCAGTGACACAAGTGACTGATATACAAAAAACTACTACAAAAATAATAGTTACAGAAAGTCGTTATTATTTATAAATGGGTGAAATTAAGAGAAAGATCATGTCTAGCATCTAATGAGTTCAGAATTTATGCAAAATTTTAAAACGTGCAGCAACTAAACATGAAGGCAGTCTAATATCTCATTACTCTTCTATAAAGTGCCTTATTGCTCCCACGTGTTCCTTAAAAATCAAAGAAAGGCAGCAAACTAAAAGCACAAATCGATATTCAACAGCAACATTGGGAGAATAGAAAAGAACAACCTAAAGAGAAAAATGCAAAGTTTTCTAAAAAAGCAGACAAAAAATACTGAGGTAAGAGAATGCCTGGGAAAAATAGTCAAAAAACATACATCACCCTTTGACACGTGAGAGCAACAGATGATCACCTGACAATTATATCATATTTTGGAATTTGAAGAAAGGTTTTAAAAAAATTTTTATTTGTGGTCCAAACCACAGTCCCGCGTGATAACAAAGTTGACAATGAGCAGAATGAGCTAAACTGTTTCCTTATTTGATCGTCTGACCAAAAGAGAACTGGGAAAGGACACACGCCAAACATTTGGAGGCTTTCTGTGTCCCTCCTGAAGCAAGAAACGTTTTCAGTGTGGTGGTGCGAGATTATGTAATAAAACCTCGCACCGCCACAAAGTGTCACATCTCATTTTAGCTCCATGTTTGTAATATTCCATTCACTCTATCTGCACCACAATTTGCAGCTTTATGCTTCCAGACTTTACAATTTATAAAATAGGAATTGGTCTTTGGTATCAAGTAAATCTTCTGCCTGTCTGCGCTCTGTTTGCAATGCTAATGTCCAGACATGGAGACAGCATTAAGTCTGGGATCCCTAAACTTTGTTTTCCCCAATATATAGGTATGTTCTTCATTTACATGAAAATTTAAATAAAATAAAATCAACAGACCATCATTCTTAAGCATCATTGAGTCAAATAGTAGCACTTCAGCACTGATTTATTGCAGCACTCTACTTAGAGGTAGATGCCCAGATAATAAAATTATAATAATTTCCCTTTATAATTAAATTTAAGGCAAACACAAGGGTCCTTAGATGTACAAAAATTGTACTTTAACATTGGTAAAGTATGATTATTAGCTGATGAACTTGTATGTCTTTTCCAGATGGTTCACTCCAGTCCATGTGGGGAAGGAAAAAGCCATAAAGTTCAAAGTAAGAACTCTCAGAAATGTCTCAGTTATTAAAGCTCCTTCTATTTCAGCATAAAACACTTAATTTCTTTTGCCTGGTAATTATCATACATAACTATCACAGAAGGCATGCCTCATATACTATCTTAATGCCCATGAGAACGATCTGGCACCTCAAGAAACCCCACAAATACCCTTGAGGCTGCTTCCCAACACCTGTGTGTCCTGTAGGTTGGCAGGGATGGCAGCACATCAGGGAAGAGAGAGAAATTCCACAGAAACGGGACATAAAAGCGCCTCCCTGAGAGGCATTATTTTCAGCCCCATCCAGTGACTGGAATGTTAGAAATTTTAAAAGACAAACCAGAAGCAGGAGTTTTGCAAACACTGTTATTAAGTCAGGCAAACACACCTCATTCAGCAGCAGGCTGTATCTAGTGGTTCAACCCGCAAAGCACGGGTAAGACTCGCCGGGTAAAGAGTTTGTACCCTCCACAAATGCACTGAAAATCCAACTCCCAACTGTAATGCTCATGTTAAGGTGTGCAATACTGTGACATCATCACAACCCAAAACTCGTTATACTCACGCATGATGCATTCAACTTGTTGTCTTCAACAACAGGTATCAAAGAAAAAAATCAAAAGGAAAAAATAAATAAATCCCTCTTTCCTGAAGAACTGATAGCGACAAGCATAAACTGTAATCCTCCACTCATCCCTGGCAAGTCGCAACACATGGCTGCCTCTCCCTAAGCCCTGTTCTGCCAGAGGTTTCTTCCTGTTAAAAGGAGGTTTTTCCCTCCCACTGTTGCCAAGTGCTTACTCTTAGAGGCTCATCTTATTGTCTGGGTTTTCTCTCTATTATTGTAAAGATAAAGCATCTTAAGGCGACCATCGTAGTGATTTGGCGCTACATAAATAAAATTTAATTCAACTAAATTAATCCCTTAGGTAATTAACCCACATGCTACACAGTATGCATCTACTTGACACCAGACTTTAACTGAGCTGAAATATGCTTTTAATTATTGTTTCTAATTTAATACAGAAACCTAATCCAGACTGCATGTTTGACTGATTGTAATGTTTCCTGTACTTTCTAATGCTTGATGAGTTTCCATATCTACAAGTTGAAAACATACCTAAAGGCATGGAATTGATTAGTGAAGTGAAAACACAAGCACGCTGCCCCTTCTGCTGATGATAAAAGCCATAACAGTATGACTTCATCTTCTTGTTCTGTTGTTCTTTGGTGGGTACACCATCTAAACTTATTTAAGAAATACGCTGCATATGTGATGGCAAAATGTTAAGCATTTACACATGTAGACAAAATACTCCCACTATTCCACCTGCCTTATCCTAAACATTTCTTCCAGCTTTTACTACAAACTGTAGTTGATCAGATTTTATCCTGAAGGTTTTCCCCTGTATCAACACGCCTTTGAAATCTGACACTGAATCCCGCTTGGCATTAACATCTGCCATGTGCCAAAAAGGGTAGCACGAACAGAACACTTAACCTACAATTAAGAATGCTTAGTGACTTCAACCCTCAAGGATATCGTAAAAACTGTCATTAACATAAAGTGTTTTAAATGTGGGGAAGAAATTACCTACAGATGTACTAACGTTTAAAACAAGTATTCAAATGTTTTAATCTCATTAGTGTATATAGCTGAATAAATTAAAATCAAATGTAGTTAAATCTTTTAAACAGTCTGCATTTCCAGTTAAGCGCCGCAGGTTCAGACAGTAGCGTTGTTTGTTTGCCCAGGTCCTTATGTGGTTCTTCCAGGCAAAGGGAATAAAAAAAATGACTTCCCAGAAACATTTAACACCTGACAAAGCAAGTGTGGCAAAGCTTCCCCAGTATGAGTGAAAGTAAGATGAGGGGTGAAGTAGAAGGGTGCAGGGGGGAGGAGGAACGTGAAAGGTCCTCCACCCTGAAGGTTGGAGAGGGTCAGTGAAAGGGGGGAGAGGGGGAGGACCCATACAATATTTAAGATGCTCAAGCAGAGGAGGGCTTCACTGAGGTAATACGACAGCCTGAGTGAGCAAGTGGTCAAAGGAGAGCTCCAACTCAACTGGACAAAACTTCAGATAGCTGCAGTGAGCTTGCATCTTTTTCATATTCCAAGAGAGAACCATTTACAGAGAGAGATTCTTTTTTAGCAGCAACCAATCAAAACACCCAGAGGCTGCGAGAAGATCCAGAACTTTGACTTTTAAAAATGGCAAAAATCTATTTGAGTATAGTTGTTTTAGAGGTTGCACTGCTCTTGCTTGCAGAGACATGGGCTCAAAATCTCAGGAAGAGACAGGCGCTTCCAAAGCCTTCCAAGGGTCAGTGCTGCGACGAGGTACGTTCTCTCAAAGTTCAAGTGGCCAATCTCACCAGCCTCTTTGAGGAGCTGAGTCGCAAGCAGGAGACAGACATGAAGAAACTTGTGAAGCAAATACTAGATCTGGACCAGCAGAGCCGACAGCAAGACGTCCGAGTCACAGAGGCAGAGAGCAAGTACTCTGAGATCAACAACCGTGTGGAGATCATGCAGCTGCAAACCGCACAGTCTGCTCCTAAGACTTCATCAGGTGAGTATTAACACTCCATCATCTGGAGAGTTTGACCGTACTGTCTCTATACCCTAAAACAGATGCTATGAAAACGCTCATTCTTGCTCTTATTTCTTGTTTCAAATACCAAATTTTAAACAGACACCTTTCACCTCTCAACATTTCCAGACAGTATAAGTTTGGTTTTGAATAGTATCATTTTAATATATCATAAAAGCTTCTTTTAATTGGGAAGGGTGCTCATATTTAAAAGTAGACAAAACAAAGTCACTTCACTATAAACTATTCTGGACACATTATCATCATGTATTTATTTTTGCTGCAAAACACTATAATCAGCCTTTCAGGATCTGAGACACCTGCTGTGAATTAGTCGTGAGGGAAATTACAGTGCCGCACTTCTCTGAGCTGCCCCACAGTACTAAAAACCAATCATTTAGAGCTGCACAATCCCATCTGCAGGGTTGTCAGTAATGAGCTCCATCAAAGCCGCATCATATCCACCGTTCAATTCGACTTCAACACACCACTAATCAGCACTGGCTGCCGCGGAGCGGTTAACCAGGCATTACGTCGTTTATTATTTCACGTTTTACTGTGTGGTCTAAAGGGACCGCATTCATGTCATTGGCAGAGAGAACACACAGACCTTTGTAAAGTAAACAAGAGAACAGAACAGGAAGGGCTGCAGTGATTAGAAGTGGAAGGTTTTGGCTTCTTTGCTCCACCGTAATCTTAAAGGCATCACTATACTGGGACAGGAGTAAAAGGTGCAGCTATGAAAAACTCTCAGCATGCTGTGCATGTCTCATTCTTCTTTGGTCTATTTTTCTTTTGGGGCGTGGGGCGAAAAAGAAAAGTCTCTTTTTTTTCTCTGTCCAATTCCTCAGATACCCTGAAAACTGTAATTTATAGGTATCACATGTTTTAAAAACTATGAAAGCTCCATGGATCTGCATATGGTTTTAGCATAACTTGGGATATTCCTTTTTCCAGAAGCCATATATGACTGTGCATCACTCTACAGCAAGAACTACAAGATCTCTGGCGAGTACAAGCTGCCTAAAGATGAGTTTCTGGGAACACCTGAATTCACCGTAAGTTTCAGCACTCTTGCATGTGGGTTATTTTTCTTTCTTTTTTTTCTTTCTTTTTTTTGGGAGGGGGGGTGGGTTATCAGAGGCTTTTTTCAGCTTTTTGAAAAGCCAGCTAAATTACGGGCTTTGTTTTTTCCCAGCTCTTCTGTGATATGGAGACAAATGGAGGTGGCTGGACTGTGATTCAGAGGCGAAGTGTTGGCCTCACATCCTTTAACCGTGACTGGAAGCAGTACAAACAAGGATTTGGATCCATCCGTGGAGACTTCTGGCTGGGCAATGACAACATCTTCCGCCTAACAAGGCAGCCAAGTACACTTAGGATTGATATGGAGGTAAGTGTTGGGACCATCACGCAGGAAAGCAAGAATACATAAACCACGTAAAAGCCACTTCATGGCTAAAAGCAAGAGGGCATAAAAATCACTTTACACCATACTTGAACTAGCAATAAATCAAACTAATTCGAAAAGACATTACACAGACCACAAAAGCAAATATTCTGTTTCTGTCACTGTCATTCTCTAAATCGTGTTATATGTTTTCCAATGCAGGACTGGGAAGGAGAAAAACGCTATGCCGAGTATGGCTTTTTCACAGTCAGTAATGAGCTCAACAGCTACAAGCTCTTCCTTGCCAACTACAGTGGAAATGCTGGAGACTCTCTGCGGTACCACAACAACACCAACTTCAGCACCATGAACAAAGACAATGACAAATGTTTGGATGACTGTGCAGCCCGGCGCAAAGGTAAGACATATGAGAAAATCTTACAAAACCAATCCAGTCGTCTACAGCAGATAAGAAAGGCTGTTATGTGCTGCCATTAATCCAATTCTTACTTCCAGGTGGGTACTGGTACAACTGCTGCACTGACTCAAATTTGAACGGTGTTTATTATCGCTACGGTAACCACATAAAGAACCAAGATAAGAACCAAGATGGGATCACTTGGTACGGCTGGCATGGACCCACCTACTCCCTCAAGAAGGTGGAGATGAAGGTCCGACCAGTTAATTTTTAGTCATAAGTGTTTCGGCTGTTTTTACTGGATCAAGATCATACGCATGAATAAAGAGAGTTCTCAATAATACCCGTTTAACTGTTCTACCAAACTGTGGCTTTTCCTGGACTGCGAACGAAGTGATAAGGTTGTTTGTAATGGTTTGGCTCGATTTCAGTCAGATGAATGTGTAATGTTTTTCTCATGTTTTGATTGTAAATTGTAGTTAATTGTGTGTATTTATCAGATATAAGATATTTTATTTTTTAAAAGCTTTCCTAGATGCCTTTTCAACACTCCCCCCTGTGGGTAACTGGAATTTTATTCTTTCAGTCATTTGTCTTGAATGCACTTGGGATGTATTTTCAGTTATAACAAGCAAGGACCATTGGAAACTTCTAATTCATCTATAAATCTTTAAAGACTGCCAGACTACCATTTGTTTGTGAGCTGTTGTGAGGGATTGGTCCTATCAATGATGCTCCATTTCTTTTTCTTCATTCACTTCAAACAATAAACCTTCATGATGAAAATGTGTGATTTGTAAAATGTGTACAGTTCTGTAATTATGTTCTTTTATGTGGTAGAAAATAAAAAATATTTTTTAAACATAGAATTCCATGTCAGCCTATTCATTCCTTCACTCAGCAAACAGCATAGGTATTCTGACAAACTCGAAGAAGTCGAGTCGAGTCAAGGTCTTATGTCCACTCGTGTCCAATAATGGCTACATATTTGCCTTGAGCCACCGAACTCTGACTTCTGACATCCCAGCTAGAGGTCCCATGCCACCTAACCCAAACAGATGAAAGAAGACTACACAACTACACACCCACACTCCATTTAGTTAAATGCCTTTAGCTTTCTTACCATGACAACAATAACATCATTTGGTTAGGATAACAAAGATTTTTTTGGATTATACCGACTGAGAGCTAGCACGGCCTACACAGGCTCAGTCTTGTGATTACTCAGAATCATAACAATAGCATGACAGATTCCTTTAACAAGGTGAAATATTCGTCAGGGTAAACATCTAATTAAACCTGGACATTTATCTTTTCCCTTCAAATGAAATGGCCATACTAGAATAAAGGTCGCTTAAAACAAACAAGGTCTATCTATTTTAAGGGTTAGAATGTGTTTAAGCATGTGGCTCCACCACAAAAGATAACCTTAAACAGTGGTGAACTATACCACAATAAGAGGCCAGTTACTATTGACATAAACATTGTTGCTCTTGGAGGAATTCTAATGTTTAGCACGTTCTATTTAAGAAAGTCGCTTCAATAAATAGATTTTTTTCCCTATTTTCCTAGGGGATTTAAACTTCAGTGACAGGTCTGCCAAAAGTGTTGTTTAATATTTAATGAAGACAGCTCCTTCAGCAAGATTTCACTCGATTTTTTCTATTTATTTTTTACCTGAAATGCAGATTTTATGTTAAGGTAGAACTACAGGCATTTCATTGTGTACTTCTCAATTGAAATATAGGGATTGTGCAATAAATACTACCTTTGGAAAAGCTGTGTTTTCATCTTTTGAATGTGATGGCAGTAAAATGTCTCAAAAGTTGGGGCACAGCTATGTTTACCACTGTGTAAAATCCCTCTTCTTTTAACCAGTCAAGTTTCTGGACTCTTAGGCGAGACATGTAGTCTCACTCATGTCTCACTTATAAATATCATGATGCTCCAAACTGTTTTTAATTGGTGAAAGGTGTGGACTGCAGTCAGGCCAGTTCAGCACTTGGACTCTTCAACTATGAAGCCATACTATTGTAGGATCTCCTGTATGTGGTTTAGCACTGTCTTGCTGAAATATATAAGGTCTTTCCTGAAAAATCTGTTGTCTGGATGGGAGCATATGTTGCTCTAAATCCTGTATGCACCTCTCAGTGTTGATTTGCCTTTCCAAATGTGCAAGTTGCCAGTTTCCTAAACATTATTGCGCTTCCATATCATCAGAGATGCAGGCTTTTGAATTCTAAATGAGCTTTGACCCAGAGAAGACATAGTTTCTGGATCATGTTCACATATTGTTTCTTTTCTTCATTATTGCAGCTTTAACCTGCATTTGTGGATGAGGTGAACTGTGATCACAGAGAATGATTTCTGGGCCTGAGCCCAAACAGTGATTTCCATCACAGAATATTGATTTTCAGTTTTGTCCCTTGTGCACAGTTTTCTCCATGTTCTCTGGATCATTTCTACTGGAAATGATGAGATTGGTCTTTATAATTTCACATCAAGGAAGACAAATCTCAAATTGTTCTATAATTCATAGAAACTGTTTGTTTTTTGCAGATTGTTAAACCTCTGCCCATCTTTAATTCTGAGGAACTTTGCCTCTCCAAGATTCATGCCACTGACCTGTTACCAATTAAACTCATTAGCTGCAAAATATTCCTCCACCTCTTTTGCTCTAGTAACTCTTACTTTTCCAGCCTGTTGTCGCTCCCATCACAACTTTGAGACATGTTTATCAAATTAAAAACAAGCTAAGATTTTTAATCAAACAGTAAAATGTCTCAAAAGATTTGATATGTTTTCTATGTTCCATTACAAATAAAATAAGGGTTTGTGAGATTTGCAACTCACAGCATTCTGTTTTTGTGAGACTTTACATAGCATCCCGACATTCTGGAATTGGAGTTGTGCATTATACTCGATACTTTTATTACTATCGCCTTGGTTGGACCATAACCCAAGAGGGTGAAAGCGCAGGGAGAGACAACACAGGTAGATTAAAAGTTACCAACCTGAGATGATGACGACATCTCTTTATCCTAATCCAAGTCCATCAAAACTTCCCAGTGGAAGAAAAAAAAACACACAAAAAAAAACTAGACCATCTTGCCGGGGGATCAAATGCATTATCCCTGTCAATATACCTGACTCAGGGATGTAATGCAGTACAATCTACAATATGACAATTATTTAAGAATTACTTCATTGTTACATGAGTACTTATTGCTCAAGAGTCACCCCAAATGTATTTGTAAACTCTAACTATTATGCTGACACAATCTGTCTACAGAAATCCGGACAGACAAACATACCGTATAAACACCTGTCAAAGTACTCTAAACCAGTGTCATGGTTGTGCCCCCTATAAGACACACGATATGCACGCAGACTCACAAGGTAAAAACAAACCCAGCTAAGCTAAGCTACTGCAGCTGGTATTAACAAACAAAAGCCACACTGGCTGGGTATCATAAGATGATATTTTACCTAACATCGTGCAGTCTTTTGTGCATCTCAACAACATGCTACGTTTTATTCAAGACTCAATTTCCAAGCATTTCCATGGTACCCATAACACTAAGGCTACAGAAAAATTACCAACACATGGTTTAGATGCAACAATGCCTGGCCCCTACTGTTACAACTATGACAGATCAACCAAATGTATATGTATTAGCACTTATTAAGCACTTATCTCCAAGATACACAGCTTTCTTTTACCCCATTCTACCAAATAATGACAAATTCAATATTTTTTAATACATAATATTAACACATCCGAAACAAAGACTATCACATGATTCACATATATTAACACTGCATGATAGACTTCTACAAATAAATGCAAATTGCTAAATTAGCAGCATTCCTCTCTTGTTAGGAATAAAGGGGAAAATGTGACAAGTTTCCTGGCTATATTCGATACTTCTGTGCCTACTAAGAACATAGTCAAACCACAAATTAATTCACACATCATTTGTAGCGGTCACAGATGTATTACCATAAACTAACTATTTTAACTGAATATCCATATGAAAGAATGAAATGATCAGTTCCAATGTCACTTACAAACACAATGACTCAGGCACCGAAACGGCTATGACAAAACTCCTTGTCATCAAAAAGTATGCATCAGATATGAAACATATTTTTCCCCTAATACAGCCGCGACTCAGTAAAAAGAGGTTTTCGCAGTGCTTTCTGCACACTAGCGTCTAGATCTTTTATGGGAAATCCTGGAGAGGTGAGAACCAGATGGGGATATTGAAAACACCAGAGTGCCGGCTTCCATCATTCATCATGATCAAGGCTTCTGAGAAATTGAAAACAGGCCCCAGAGAAACACAAGTCCAGACACTCACAGATGAAAAGGAGGCAAGCTTCCAATTAGATGCCTGCAAAACAGATTTTTCCATGCAATGCCAAAGGCGTAGAAATAAAGAAAGATGAGAAAAGGGGATGGAAAAGTTGACAGAAGATATCAAAGGCTTGTGGGAGAGGAGGATATGCTTAATATATTTTTTCTTTATTTATTAGATTGAAAAACTGACTCCTCGAGGGTGGTGTAATGTTTGTTCTAAGCGATAACCTACTGGGCTGAGGACCTGTTAAATTACACAAACAAAAAAGTTAAGTGGACCATGACATGCTTTTTTAATTACCCTATTCAGGTAAGCTGTGGCTGTTATTCATAAAAATAACACATTCATTTCTGAGCTTTTTCACACCTCCTACCTGATAAGAGACTCCAGGATAAGGGGGGTTGGTCCCTTCTGAAACTCCAGCTCTTTGTAATGCAGTGCCTTGGCATAGGCACGGCATTTGGCAGCTCTCTCACCGAGCAGCACAATGCCGTTATCGTCTCTGAGGGGCAGAGGGCCCTGGAAAAGGAAATTGTACATAATAAATAACTCTAAATGACAATCATTCCACTGGCTCTGATTATCTAACTATGAAGAATACATCATTCTTCGACGGTGGGCTCGTTGCCGAGGAGCATATTGAAACTGAAATCACAGCCCAACCACAACATTCACAGTCCTTAATGTAACAGCATCATTATTATTATGCCAAGTTTAAAGTTCCTATTTTATCAAAAGGTTAACACATTTCCGTGTTTCTGGAGTTAATCTTTTTCTTACTGTTATATAATGCTGCATGCGACTGTGCAAATAAGTAGATGAACAAATAACAGCATAATAACAGATGTCTCCACATCTATATCTGCTGTAGTGCTTATCTTTTCTGGAAGAGACATAAACTGATAAAAAGCGAATTAAATTTTGTGATGTTGATGGCAGAAATAATTAAGTTAACCAAATAAAATATCTGTATTATTTTCACAATGAAAATTAAGTTCTAAAATGCTGTGAGAAGAATATTATCTCAACATCATAAACACATGTGCAGTGGGACTGCAAAAGCATTTATTTTTCACACTTTGTGTTGTGGATTAATTTAAAACAGATGAATTTCCATTTATACTTCTCAATTTAGACCGATATACACTGACGCTATAAACATTTAAAAATCAAATTAAGAATACGACTAATTATTTGAGCAAGAGTTAAAAACATTAAACCTACTTTGATTTTTGAGAGACATTTTTATTACAATCTTTAACGAAGCAAAACCTGATTGATGTAGAAAAAAATACTCTGGCTAATAAAAAAACTTTGAGGATTAGAATTTCGTTTTGAAAATGCTGTTTGAGAGTCCGTTCACATCTGCAGGGACACTAAAAACATGTATGTCTAAACAATAGCACAGCTATTAGTTTAATTAGGTTATCAGGTCACTGCTAACCTTATCGCTGTGCTCCATGAACTCTGCCAAGTTGAGCAAAGTCTGTGTGACCTCAGCAATGTCTTGAGATGTGAGTGCCAACTCAATGCTGCGGATCAGCTCATCCTGCTGGTCCTCACTCAGCTCAGACCAACATGAGAGGAAAGCTGCATTGAACAAGTCTCTGGGGTCAACAAAAACAACATATTGCCATTAAAACAACATTAAAATATTCAAGTATTTTGCAGTAGCGAGATCATTCTAAAAGTTGTAAAAATGATCACAGAAGAAACAGGTATTTGTGATTTTACACAGCTTTTTTTTTTTTAGTAACTCTGCTTTTCATACAGCTACATACAGTCACCTTTGACATTGTCAAGTTTGACCAGTTTTGCACTACTGATAACTGAGAATGTTTTGGCAGTAGTGACTGCCCAAAACTCTATGCAAAGACAGAGCTTCAGATTTTATGTACATGCTTCATAAGGAATTATGTTTGCATTTACCTGGCAAGAGGGATGTAGGTCTGAGCCAGTGACCAGCACGAGCGCAGAGCTGGGGAGGATGACTCTTTGAGCAGGACAACACTCAAGCGCCTCAGCCACTCCAGCCAATCATCTTTGGACACCTTCCTGGCAGCTCCCCAAGCCTTTCCAGTGTCAGAAATCATCAATTTCAGAACAAATATGTGGACGCAAAGTTTTCACATGTAATGTGTATGGGATAATCTGACTATAATGTAAACTGTGAGATTTTTTTTATTATTATCTTGATGATGGTAGTGAAGAGCGCTGTGTAATTTATCGGTCCACAGGCCAGTCTGACACCACTCTGTAAACTATCATCAAATCAGCAGGTAATCCTTTGTTTTCTGCAGTCAAATATATGCACTGATTGTGGTGTTCTGCTCATATGACGACGTTGTTCCATTAATTTATCACCAGTTTGTTGACTCATACATCCTGACCACAATTGAACTACGGCTTTCAGCACTGCTTGCTGTACACAAATGAAACACCTGCAACACTGCCACCGATATAAACATTGGACGTGTGCGTGTCTTTAATCATGGGGGGAAAAAAATGCCAACTGTTCCTTCCAACCTTCTGGAGTGCAGTAGTGCTGACGTGGAGCTTCTTCATAGGCCCCGCCTCTACTGGTCCGCTGACCAAAGCGTCACCTTGGTTACCACGAACCTGGCGATGCTGGAAAATTAGAGGGTCTTCTTCCTCCTCTGCCAGAGTATAGCCCTGATAGGCACAAAAACAAACATAAACAAACACATGCAGGCCACACACATGCGGGCCACACACATTCAAACTGTTGAGCTGGGCCCCAAAACACGTTTTATGAAAGTAGAAGTGCATTTCCTTCCTGAGGGACTGTTGATAAACAAGACATGGTGATGACTTGCTTATGGTGCACTGAATATGAAATGTTTATTTATACTTATGTAATTTATTGCCAGACCACCTTGTGCCCTGTGAGGTTATGAAATAAAAGACTGGCAGCTCACAGATAATCTACGAGACATGTGTGAAAAATGTGTAGTAATAATCTGGATTTACTGGCGAGCCATACCTTGACAATCCGACATATGAGTATGTCGTAACGCTGGTGGTTGATCCTGTGCTTTAGCATCACTTTATTCACCATGGGGATGAAGATCTGGTACTGAAAATAAGAGGAGAGAGGAAGGATAAACATAAGGGTGTATGTGTGTCTGGAGACCGCTTTCCCTTCACCATAAAGTAAATAACTGGGTGTCTTGCACTTGTTTCTAACCTTCATGAACCTCAGATCAAAAGTTTCCCCTACACATTAACGACACGGGGTTTGAGGGATAAGGGAGGGGAAGGCTTGAGAGGACAGGCAGGGGTAAATGTGACCTCATCCGCTCCTGTAAACACCACCCCATGCTGCGTAATGGTCAATGACATCAGCAGTCTGGCAGGAAGTAATAAAACTAGGGGGGGTAGTGCATGTGAAGCCAACAGTAGGAAGACTGGAAAAGTACAGTTAATAGTATCTACATCTAAAAGACGGCGCGGGGGACAGCTCTGGTTACCTTCTTGCCCAACTGGAATACGAGTGAGGACAGGGTGTCCATGGAAGTGGAACGCAGCTCTGGAGTGGTGTCAAGTGTCCGAACGATCGGGTGGATAATGCGTGAAGCGTAGTCTGTGAAGTCCAGGGACTCTGTCAGTCGGTCCAGTGTCTCCAAGGCAACCCTGAGCCACAGAGGAAAAACAAAGGATGCTCAGCTTTACTGAAATGTTTGTAGGACACAGACGTAGATACACAGTCTGCTCCGATAGCCAAGAAGTCATGTGAAAAATCTGACATCGCTGCCAGATGGATTCTTTAATAAAAAACATACACATAAAAATGTTTAGCTTTGTTCTTTTTTCCCCTCTTTTAACCACAGTGATGGTCTAATTTTAATTTCCCATTTCTGTGGTGACATCAGATTGATGCTAAATACATTTTTATTTGCAAAATTAAGTGAGAATGACTTTTATTATCACACTAGATTCCTCACTAAAACTACGGGTGTAGCGCTTACTTGCGCGCCTGCAGGGGCACATCAGGGGCATCAAAGAGCTTGACAATGGGAGGCAGCAACAAGTGGAGGTAGTCATCTAGGTTGGCACCAAACAGCTGGATGGCATTGAGTAGCTGAAAAGGAGAGCACACATTCCTTAATTCCACATACTGCAGCACTTAAACATGAGCGGCTTTAATGAGCTTGTAAATGGTTTTCTTCAGGAGCTCTGAAGGGAAAGTCGAATGGCATTTTATTTCAGCAAGGTGCTGGCACACGAGCCAGCCGTCCAGGAAATCTGTGTATAGCTGTTAGCGAATAAGTGAGCATGAATCTGTGCCTTCACAGGATGCAAATCATAAAGTAAAATATGAACATTACATTAGTGGGTTTTGGGGTTTTTTAAACATCAATTTTACCTTCCTTAAAATTGATGTTAAGTTTCATGACGTACCTCTGCGTGGGGCTTTTTGTCAATTTTAGATTATTAATCTACATTTCACCAATGACTGTATATCTTCTATTATTAGTGAGTACAGCTGTGTTTACTGCATACAAATTCCAACATTAACTAAATGGCATTTTTTGAGAAAGCCTCACAGTGCCTTAAGGTAACAGTAAACATGGTGTTGTGTGGCGCATGTGCACACAGGCTTGGTGGCTTCATGGTGGTCTTAAAGGATGACGTCTATTGAAAGCATCAAAAATACCCCAGCCCCTCAATACATACCATGACCGCCTCTGCTTTTCCCCCCACTCTCCAACCCCATGTCTAAAGTGCACACGGCGAGACAGCAGGAAGTTGAGTTGGAGGTGTACATGTGTGTGCATGTGTGAGCCTAGAAGGGTGGGGGTGGAGCTCAGGGGAGAAGGCTTCTTGAAATGATGGAAGTATGTTTTTCTTCACCTCTCCTGTAGACAAGCGGGAAATCTGATTCCCACTCCCCTCATTTCATGACCCCCATGCTGCGCTAAAGATCAGGCTCCAGACACAGACCTGAGTTACAGACAATCCAGATTGTGGGCTGCTGAATTATACTATACTACAGACTTTGAAACTAAACAGCACCAGAGAAGAGAAGACTAGATGACTGTGCTCCGCATGATTCTGTGTTTGTGGTCTCCCCGTAAATCGTGATTTAGGGTTTGAGGGAAAACCCTGACAACTACTGGCTGCCGCTGCTGAAACAGGAGAGTGTGTTACTTATAGGTCCGTGCTGTCTTTGAACTGCTGTATTACGAGCAAGTGGCTTAGACCTCAAAAGGTCCTGATGGATATTGATGGAAGCCACAAACATAAAACACCACCCCAATGAATGAACTGAAAGTTGAGCTCCTGTACTTTCAGTATGAGTGTAAAGTGATGTGAGCTTAAATTATTAAACCTAAACTAATGCTAGCAAAATAAAGTCATCTCGTCATTCTGACACAGGCCCTTTTCAGTCTAGTTAATATAGTTTCTCCACTAGATTTATGACAAGTTTTACTTTGACTCAGTGCAACTCGCAAAGAAATCTATTACAAAACACAGATTCAGGGTCATGCTACACTGAGACATTCATAATGGAGGTTTTTTTGTGGCCATTGCTAATTTTTTACACTAAACTTTCATTATTCTGTCTTACAGGATCCTTATATCTTCATGTTTTCAGATCCATTTTTTTAAGGACACAGCATGTGTTGAGCACAACTTTTAACCAGGTCATCATTATACATTTCTATGGTTTGAGCTGCTGGTAGACGTCAGCCTGAAATCTAAAAGTTAGTGTGTCGCTAAAAGAAATGTAATGGTAAATTACTAGTTAGTGTTTCCCTGAGAGTATGAATGCGTATCAGGGAGTCTATGAAAGAAAGCTTTCTGCACTGCCCTAAAATGGTATTATTAATGAAGATTTTAGGGCTTTGATAATTATGAATATACAATAAGTGAAACAACATAATTATTCTGTCTTAATATTTCTCTCATGTTGTCTTATGCTATAAATTCTGCACAACACTTTCCTTCACTGTGGCACTCTTTTCCTATCTGATAGCAGCATAAATCACCAGAGATGCTGAAATTCATTTGGAGAAAGGTGAAGGGATCCCAAAGCCTGCTGCTGTATTTCTTCCCTGCCCCCAAGTTAAGAGAACCCTCAGCATGTAATTCCACACAGGGTTCAAATCGTGCGTGGGAGGGTGTCAGACACAAAAATGAATAGGGCCAAAGAGGGCCCTTTGTCTGTGACGGTTCTCCCTGCTGGTTTGCGTGGCTGCTCTTTAAAGCACTTGAGGGGAAGTGTGGCTGATGATAATCAGCAGCACTGGCAAAACTTTGGCCCGGTGTGCCAATCCTCCTCCAAAGAAAGTTTCCTAAAGATCAGTTGCTGGCGCGCTATCCTCTAGACATCCATTTTGCTTTTGGTTGGCATTTGGTTTTTATTACTGACGACACCACTCGTGCAATCACGCACTTCTCAAGTTTCTTTCTTCTGAAAGAAAATGTATTATTCGCTTTTGTTTATAACAAAAAACACCAATATTTAGAAAATGTCATTTCTCAAGGAGTCCAAAGGGACAAGAAATACAAATACAATGTCTTTCCAACAAATGCATGATATCTCAAGAGTTTACTTAATTATTCTGTTTACTAATTACATCACAATATCTCGCATAATACCAAACTAATCATGATCAACCAGTTGGTCTTAATAAAGCAGCTGGCTTTAACCACTGATTTTATTCAGTTACAGAGTTTAACTTTAAATCTTTTGACTTACTTCAGTTAAACTAAGCATGATCATACTTTTATATATTAAAAAAATCTTTCCAGCACCCTTTTTTGCTTTAATATAACTGAGATTTATTAGGGTACTTTCCTGTTCTACATAAAAAGCTCACAAAGTTTATCCTCATCTGTGCTGGGCAAGTTACCCAGAACTGCGTTAGTAACTACAGCCTTCAGAAATGGCTCTTTCGGACATTACAAAAGTCACTACAGGAGAAAGTAATAATGTTACAATGATGTTACTAAAAATTTAATAATTTGTTACTGCTCAGCAGTAATCCTCAGGAATCAAAAGCCTGCTAATAACTGATACAATAATGAGCACAATGGTGAAACAGACACTTAGCAAAGTGCGGGATTAATCAACTCTGTTATATAATTAACAAGAAAAGCAATACTTCATAAGTATGACCAACATTATATTGTGATATAAAAGACCAATAGTAGTATGTAGTGATAAAACGTTAGGTTTTTTTTGTTTTTTTAAGAATTTACTCTCACATTCTTAAGATGAGATCAAGATAGAGATAAAAGTTCTTAAAACATAACAGTCGTAAAGGGAGTACGTGAGACTTTTCAGAATCTTCTGAGCTTCTTAAGCAGACGAGAAAATGGCAGACATTAAGGTAGGAGAAATATTCTCCAAATACTGAGTTAGAAACGCAGTGAAGCGCTACAAATTAGATTTCCCAGGAGAATGTCTCTGGTTGACATCATCATAGCTTCCAGTTTACACAAAAATGTTATTCCCCCTGTAAGCATCAAAAAGATTCATTGGCATTGTAAATAAATATATGCAAATACAGCTACCAGTGTCTGCATTCTGTGAGTTGGCCTTTCAATTTCACTGTAGACTTTCTTTTCTTACATATGTATTTTTGAGTAAACAATCACCAATCAGAATACATACATCCTATTGATCATCTGGGTCA
>NW_005187440.1:3353810-3372629 GCF_000239375.1 Pundamilia nyererei | reverse complement strand
GACAGCGACAGCGCTGGAAATAAGCTCTGGACTGCCAGTTAGAGAATGCAGAGCTCCAATGGCGGGATTAACAAGTACACAAACCACCATTTCTCTGATAACGATGCCCAAGGCACCACAGCAGGCATTTTGGTCTGTTTTTATAATTAAGGGTACTCAATTTAATTTTTATTTCACCAACAGCTCTGCACTCTGCAGAGCAAGCATTCATGGCAACATTAACATAAGAAAAAAGTACATTCTCTTGCTCCAACTACTAACTCATAATCCCTCGTACCAAAATGTAATCTCAACTACAGCTCTGACATTTTAAACATCTATGGGTCATGGGCAATGCCGCGGCCTATAATTCTGGCACGGTAAGCTGCACGTGATTTCAGACACAAACCTGAAAAATGTTCTCGAAGATGCCAAGAAAAGCAAAAACAATATATTGGTTTGTGATCCAGAATCTAAACAACTTTTGCAGAATTGGAAAAGTAATTAAAAGCTTTTTGTGAAATAAAAACACTGAAAATCTATCTCCAGCTGACTTTTTTCTCTTCTGTGTTATTAATTCCAGCTGTTGGACACTCCGCTACCCTTCAGTGTATGCACAGTAACTGTAAGCTCATAAAAATATGAGACCCAATGAACTACACAGCTTTAGTCTATTACTGGCAAATCAGATACTGACATCGCATGTCGTCTGCAATCGCACCGCAGTGAACTCACCTTGATGGTAACACTGCGCCCGGTGCTGTTGTCATGCATGAAGACACGTAGCATGTGTGGAATGAGCTGAGGGAGATAGAGCTTGAACTCTCCACCAAGCGCCACCACAATCTGCTCAATCAGGAGGATGATGGTGTTCTGCATGGGGTTGTTTGGTGTCCAGTATTCCTAAGACACAGATAATGAAATGTTGGTATTCATTACATTAACTTGACACCCATTTTTGCTCATTATTATCAAAGCCAACATAAGTTAAAAGATTGTACATTCTGATAAAGCCCTAATGGAGAGTATATTCAAACACACATTATAGAAATTCAAATTACTCTTAGACAATCAAATGCCAACGCTTTCTAATACTAATAGTATGTAATAACAACATAAATTAAAGAAATACTGTACTACAGTACTAAACATCCACCTAAAAGAAGTTTTGATGCTTTGTAAAATGTAAATAAAAACAAAAACACAAGTCAAATATTTTATAACTCATTTAGATGAACACAGTGCAAAGACCACTGTGTGTTTGATTTGGTTGGCTCTTTTTGCAATTTAATGACAGCAAAATATTACCAAAAAATTGGGACAGGAGGAGCAACAGTGTGAAAGAAAAAGGAATTGTATTGCTGTATTGTAATGCTAAAGTTTTTGTGTAGCTATACAGAAGCAGGTCAAAATGTGCTTTATCAATAAGCTGAGTGGGAGACAAATGCCTGGATCAGTGTTCCCTCTGGAAATGCAAAACGTTCACGTGCTAGAGACACAAAGCAGGGGTCACAATACTGGATGGCAAGGAATGGAGACAGTTTCCTGTCAGCTGGGACTTACATCATGCCTCTGCGTGGATTTTGACAGTGTTTTGGAAAATCTAGGTTTGACCACTGTGCACATTAAAAATATTAATAGCTGGAGTAGAAAAGACCTGAAGTCACACAATATATCAATCAGTCAATGGGCTTCAGCTGTGAGATTTGGCAAAGGCGTTTTGTCAGGGACGAGAGGTCTCAAGCAACCCCCAACTTCCTGCTTTCCCTGCTTGTGGCTGCTAACTAGAGAGGAAGTGAGAGTACGTCCTGAATGGCTATTCCAGCCCCCTCATCTGGATGCAAGAGCAGGACTGGAGCAAAAATGAATAGATTCTTTGTTTTACTTGCCATTTATTAACTCATAGGGACTGGAGGCGCAGTGGTCTACTTCTCTCAATTACTTTCCACCAGGTGGAGTTGCGGCCATTGCAAAAGTTTTGGTAACAGTGTTACCAAGATTCCGACGCAAGGACAGTCATATGATATTTTGTGACTCTTTAAATGATTATGTGCTTGACATTGTGTTTGTGCAAGTGCAGGCAGGAGCTATGGCTTTAGCAGTTGTTCCACATCATGGGATAAGTGTGAGCGTCATGAGTCATCGGCAGTTTTTCTCCTAAATATTATTTGAATAACGTGAGTGGAAACGTACATCGGAGCCACATGCAGTGCTACAGTTAGAAGGTGAACAGTGAGTGATAATAAAAGGAAGAGTAAAAAGAACATCTCTAAATATACATAACTTCTTATTTTCTCTGACTCACAGTTTCTTTAATCTTGTTAAGTACCTCACTACACACAATGAATACTGCTGTGTGACATGGGGCAAGACTTCATGCAGAGGCCTTAAACACATTACTTCTAATGAGGAAAGTAGAAAGCACAACTGAGTGCAATTAAGAGTTCTTAGCTGTCAGCCTAACTCAAAGGAAAATAAAGAAGGGCTGCATAATGAGTGTTTAGAGATTGGGTTGAAACAGTTACTCACTCTGATGAGGGTGAAGATGTCATCCATATAGGGACGGATGTGAATCTTCACAAAGCACACGACCATTCCCATCTGCTGAAAGAGGAACTGGAGGAAGACAGAAGACAGAGTCTAAGATTTGCTTTGTGAACAGCTGACAAAATAAGAGAAATGCCATAATGAATCTGTCAGGCAGTCTCTTTCCTCTTAATCCACACAACAGCTTACCTCTCGGATACTGGCATCACACACCCGGATGACATTGAGAAAAGTGGGCATGACCTGAGGCAGGAACTGGACGCACTTTAGGCCCAAAGATTTGAAGATGAAGGTGACCGCCTGGACTACCATAGTGTGGTGGTTGGAGAGTGATGGGTCTCTCAGGATGCGCATCAAAGTGACGATTGCCACAGCAGGGTAAAACTCATCCAGGGGCAGGTTACCCATGTTCACCAGCATTTCACTGGTGCTATAGTCAGCTACAAAAAGAGGAGAGTGAGGTTGGTTAGTTTGAATGATGCTGTCATATAAACTATATAAACATATAAACTATAAAATTAAAAAATAATAATGCAAGAATCTTTCTCAGGTTTTGTGCCATCTCTCCTTCAGTCATACTGATGGAGCAGTTGATGAATGTGACAGTTGTGAGTGGCCATGCTTAAACCCTAGAAATATTTAGTAATTTGCCAAATGTAAATCTGATGAGGACATTCTTTCGTCGTAATCACATAATATGATTTCAGCCTGTTGTACAACTTTCAGTCAGATGCAATAAATTGCTCAAATTAACTGCAGTGACTGCAGGATCTAGTTAGCGCTTTAGTCAAGGTTTTACCATTAAGGTAAAAGAAAAAGATGGAATCTCTTCAGCATTTAGTAAGTCCCCTCATTCAGCTTAATGAGATCCTAGATTTGCTGGAGACAGTAGGAAACCTAATACTTAAAGTTCTTCCAAAAAATGATCAAAATTTTGTCACAACATAAAGTAACATTCAGCACCTAGGCACTGCCATCACCAGTAAAATATGTACCAGTTTCCATTCCTAATAGACCCAAGAGCCCAAGGAGCCGTGTGAGAGTTGCTGAGAATAAAAGATCACAGGGTTTGGGGGTTTTATTAGTGCATTAGTTCCATTAATATTTTTGTAATAGGGAATACAAAGCAGCTCTCGTCGTCCATTTATCTTTGCGGGGCTATTAAATTTTACAAGGCACCTGAGAATACAAATGTGTGGTATTCAGCCTTTTGCTACTGTTTCAGCTGCTTGAATGTCTCCCCTTAGACGCCGAGGACTAAAAGTTAGTTTTTTAATATTTCAGTATTCACCAAGTCAAGATTCACAATGGTGATAAATGATAACAATCTGTATTTTATCGGCAAACAAACAGGCATTAGTGTAGCCAAGTGAAGCAAGAGTAGTGTAATAATTCAGGTGAATGGGACGAATAGGAACCGTTAACTATTCCTAATAGCATGTAAAAAATATAGCAACTCCCAAGGGGACATGAAGCGTTTCATCACCTTTATGACTGTTGTGTTCTGTAAAGATCTGACTGGTCTAATTTAAAGTCAGGTGAGGAGATGGAACTAGACAGTCAACTCCCAGAACCCTACAAAAAAAAAAAAAAGTGGTCCGAGATACTAGTGTTTCAGACAGTGACCCTAACAAATCAAATTCGCCAACAGATATACGACCTCCAGTTCTGGTCACAGTCTATTTAGCTGGAGAACAAACTGGTAAAACCATTACCATACTGTCCAAGGTCATTCTGAGACACATGACTGGATCAGACGAGTGGAGATCTGCATTTTCCACACACGAGGCGTGTGACCGAAGACAGATGTGCATTATTAGAGAAATTCACAATATCCAGACCGTTTATGATGCACAACCACCAAGTCGTGTTCTGAGAGTTTTATCATACTCAGAGAAATAATCCAAGAGTTTAAAGTAAAACCACTACGAGCAAGAAAAACATTTTTACATCTTTTGTTACTTCTAACAGATAACATAGGGTATATTAAGATCCACCCACATTGTGTTTAGCACTGTTATTCAAAAATCTGTCAACTGGGTTAAGATCAATGTCATTAATCCTGTTTTGGACATATTGTTTATTACAACAAACATATTGACCAAAAAGCCTTTTAACAGGCAATGCTGAGTTATTCAGCTGATATGGTAATACGTTTACGCAAATTCAGACTGCATCAGTAATCCGTTCAGCCCGTAAAGAAAAAGAGTGACGTATATCACTGATATTCTATTAAACAGATGCTTGAAATCTGTCTAAAGTGGGTCACATTAAATTTAATATCAGCACTTCAAAAAGTCCTACTCCAGTTGTGGTGCTTATATTTCCCTCCAAACTGGCAGACTCTTGTTCTGAAGGATTTTTAGTTGGGTTTAGATCAGACAGCAGCCAGAAATAAGATCCCAAAGAATGAAAACTCCCACAAAAGGCAAACCCAAAGCCGCTGATGCTGTTGACTTTTCAAATGCAAGGGCAAGACCTTAAAAGATTGTGTTTTGTCTTGTCGGCGTAGACATATCTCCTCCCTGCACTCCATTTCGAATGATTTGTAGATTTATTAAATGTAAAACAGCCAATGAGTAAAGCATAATCTTCAGTGTTTTTTCAAAAGACACAGTTTCACTGGCTTTATGTGGGCCCCAGGGCAGCTGTGGCTACAACTGTAGCTTGCCTCCACCAGTGTGTGAATGTGAGAGTGAATGAATAGCGGAATTGTAAAGCGCTTTGAGGGTTCCCGAAAAGCGCTATATAAATGCAGTCCATGATTATTATTATTATTATTTATGGGAGCCAGATTCGGCAATTCCTAAAACTGAAGATGAAATCGGTTCCTCACTCGAGTGATCACATTCTGACCTAAGAAAAACTGCTGCGTGGCGTATTTAACTCACGGCAATTTCTGGAGCACTGACCTATAACTACATCGAGATGATGATTTTATGTGCACACATGATTGCATGGTGTCACCTCCCAGCAAGAAGGTGCCTGACTGGGGCCTTTCTGTTTTACTTCAAAGTCATCATCAACTTGGTACTGTGAGGTAAAGATCCTACAAAATTAGAAAGAAAAAGCCAACCATCAGACAATCCCATATGAGCACAGAGTTGGTGATGATGGAAAGAAAGGGGGTTGTCTAACACAACCAGCTGTGACGCAAAGGGCACAACACCAACAATGAGAGAGAGCCCACAAATAAAGATCATAATGTCTCATCAATACGAACAACTGCGATTACAAGTAAATGACTAGAGCGCAATCTGGAAGAAAATACCCTAAACTCTCACTGAAGAGTCAAACAACATTATGATAAATGCAGTAAACGCAGCACAAAGCTACAATAACATCAAGTCTATATACAAACTCTTGACAACATTATTCATCAGGCTCATAATGCAGACTCACTAAAATTACAACAACAGTCCCAAGTTCCACTGTGAGATGTGAAAATGGGTTCGTGCTCATTTAGAGACTTTCCAGCTGTTGTACTGAAAATACTGCTGTAAGTCTGAGGAATGCAAATAAAAAGTTAATCTAATCCACACTGTGACCCTTGGTGAAGAAAAAATGTCTGTATTAACAGTAATCTGAGACCTACCCGAGTCCTGACTGGATTTGGACTCTGAGAGGCTGACAGCAGAGGCATCTCGGGACTGGTCGATCATGCCGATATTCACCTTGTGTTTGTAGGGATCCAGGGCTCCAAGAAGCCCCAGAACACGTATAGCCTGTTGGAAAGACAGAGTTAGTGGTCCCTCACAGGAACACAAAATTGAGTATATACCTGGTCATTTTACATAATCTATCTCAAAAGTTCACCAAATTTGGTACCTTAGCTGAGTTTCAAAGATATAAGGAAGCTATAGAAAACAAAGTATTTATGGAAAATGGACACTAACAAAAAGTGCTACAGCCAAACAGTAAGAGTGGTTTGAGAAGCTTCTCACCATATAAAGTGAGGGAAGTGCATTCCCTGCACTTTTAACAATATCGTATGTAAGAAATTAAACAATGACAATTTCCACTCAAACTTTTCGCATCAAAATTTCCATATATTTATGGAAAAGGTGCTTTGCTTCATGCTACATGTCCATATCATTGTAATTCACCAAATCCAATGCATCTACAGAGATCTACACATTAACTCAATGCATGCTGTAAAGTGGTTTCAAGCCTTGCTGGCCTATGAGGTTCCCATTACTACAGTGGGGGAAACTTAGGGTGATCGGCCCAGATGGCACGACATTTATTCATACCTCTCTCCTGATGCCCTGGTTTTGTTCAGTCTTGAGGAAGTTAAGCAGCACCTCTAGAAGGGACGGGTACTTGCGGTAGGGCTCCACCACATAGCCTGTACTAGCTACTTGCTGGCCCAGTGTCCACAGAGCCACCTGGTGGAAAGTCAGAGACAGTCATTAACTAATCATCAACAAGAAAAGAGTATATCGTCTGTATTTATTTGTAAGTTGTTCCTTGTGTACCTGTCGCTTGGCCAGTGATGATGAGTCCTGCAGCATGTCCATAATAATTGGGAAAAGCTCATCCATCCACTTCCTCATCTCTAGGCCACTCACCTGACGGGGCAGAGAAAGAATCAATCAAAACTACAGAAATTTTATAAATTAACCATTTTCTGTAGAATCACCTAAAGCCAAAAGGGCACTATTATAAGAACTCGTAACATTTTATAGATAAACTGAAGTGCACAAAACTCAAGGAAGCTACAGTGAAAAATAATAGAAGCTAATATTAAAGCTATTAAATAAATTATTTGTCAGAGAATCCATGTGAATTTCTCAAGTCCATGTATATTAGGAACCACCATCACTTACCAAATGTACAATTTTTTTTAAAATGTGCTTTCAGGCTGCAGACAGATTGTTTTCAAAGTAACATTTAGTTTCTGTTATCTGTACTCCCTACATTCTCATGCATCTTTGCTTTGTCTGGGTTCCCGAACAGCTGGGCTTCTGTCTCATCCTGCACTGAGTCTCCCTGAGCATCTCCCGCACTCTGTCTGAACTTCAAAGGCCCTTTAACTGTGACTCCCTGACTGCTTTCAGGGGACCATTCAAGCACCTGGTCAGGGTAGAGCAAGGCAAACATCTAAGGGTAAGAGCCTGCAATTACCTTCAACCTCAAGACAAGCTTGGATTTACATTAAAACTACCCAGATTAAAGATGAGGATTTTTTATAATTAATTGTGTACAATGGACAATAAATTCTGCTAAGATTTATCTAGTTGCAGTAAACAGCCGATTTATAATTACAAACAGAGTAAAAACAGCCTTACCTGAGCCAACTCGCCAATGGTTGCAAGGACACTAATGACTACTCCTGGGTTAGGGTCTGGGTCTTTAAGCTTGAGGATGAGAGCCTAGAAAAATTAAAAGCAATGTGGTCATTTCCTCATATACTTTGAAATCATTACTTATTTGAAGGCCCATGGAAATGAGGATGTAATGGACCTCAGCTTTTACTTATTAGCATAGGCCTACTGGGAACATGAAGCCCCTTTCAGTCTGGTTTAGATTCATACACACTTATCCACCATTACAACAGAGAACTTGCAAAGCAGTACCTTGAGGATGGGTTCCATATAAGGACGTATAAGTCGGGGCGCATTGGAGACCAGGTGACCAAGCATTCGAGCACTCTGCTCTTTGTTCCTGCCGACACCGCTGTGCTCCAATTCTGTTAAGATCTGCAGAAAAATGATAATGTTAGCACAGCACATGCACTCATCTTCATCTGGAATACATTTAATAAGCTTAAGTCGTGGAAAACACAAAGGCGTTTAGACAAAAATCAATTGTGACTTTGTACTACAGGTGTGTGTGTGTGTTTTGAGTTTTCAGCTTAGCATAATATCATGGCCTTTGCTGCCCCCTAAAGGTATCCAACTGAAACGCAAGCAGGTAATCGTCACAAGAAAAATAATGAATGTAGAAGCCAAGCGTTTGCAAAACTGTTGAATACTTGCATGCCATCTTTGGCACATGAACCTAAGGAATCCTAATGAACAAATTTAATGGTTTAAATAAATCAAAACATGATGTCTAATGCAATAAATAAAACTCGTATTGAGCCATTACTGTGCCTCTCATACCTGGATGAGCATCTTGCGTAGGAAGGGCATAACAAAGGCAGGGTTCATGCTGCTCAGGCGTCCGATCGTGCAGATTGCCAGCTCTCTGATCTCAAACACCTCATCATTTAGAGCAACAAACAACGCCTGCAAGTTTTCAGCCTGGGCAAGGTGAGCATCAAAGCGTTCATCAAGAGACGCCAGCACGCAGTATCGGATATCTGGATCTACAGGAAATCAGGGACAAAAATCAGACTGGCTTTCTTTATCACTTTTATTTTTTATACGCTGCCATAATGGATCACTGTAGCTGTTAACAGTTCTGAAGCCTCACACCATAAAAGCAACAAAACAAAATAAATCTGCATAGTAATGCCGTTTTCCTTTTCTGTGCATTTGTTACCTGGATCAGTGATGCCAACAACTAGCAGCTTGCTGAGAACATCTGCAACAACCTGCACAGCGGTCTGGCTGACAACATGGCCGCTGATCAGGTGGATGGAGGGAGTAAGCAGGCGTGAGCAAGTCCGAGCTGCCTCCATTCGGATTTCTTTGTGTTCGCTGTTCAAGAAGTGATCAGCACAGTGGCGCACGAACTGGGTGAGGGAATGTCCTGGGGAAAGACGTTCATGTAGAATAATCACAATACAACTGCTTTTATTTTATTTTTTTTAGTAGCATTAACATCCTGGTAGATAATAACAGCATTTTTGTTGCTTATTTTATGTAAAACAAACAACACTGACTTGATTTATCCTATAATGGCGTTTCTTCTTCATTTGTCTATTTGGGATTCTAAAACTCAATACCAAGGAAGTCGGGTGGTTTGTTTCAGTGGAGACTGAATTACTTAACTAAATATCCAATGTTACCCCAGCTTTTGCACTAAAATGCAAACCCATCCAGCAGTCTGCTGAGGAATGACACCAAAGACTGATCATTTTTCTCCCCAGTTTCTCTGCTGGAGAACAAAAAACTAGTCATCTCGGTGACAGACTGAAGAGACGCTATTTATATCGACCACTGAAAGATGGGCACAGTCATCAGCACAACTGCCCCGGCCATTTCTGCAGTTCACATAATCATTTCTTTTGGTCCACATTTTTGTCACCGCTGGCGGCTCCAATGACTTACGAGCGACAGTTTAAGCCTAGTTTAAAAACATATTTCATTTTCAACTTCACTGCATGTGATATAGAGTGCATAGACAGCAAAACTGCACCACTTATTTCTTATGATCATTCACGACAGTAATGCCACTACTCTTTAAATAATTTCTTCAGCAAGCCCAACTTATCAATGCGCCCTTGTCCATTAGAACAGTACGTTATAATAAAAAAAATGGCTAACTACAAAATGCAAAGGATTGTTGGGTGAGGAGAGCAACAGCCATTCGGTATCAAGTTTAAATTCTTAACCTCTGTCTTTTGTTGTTGTTTTAATTTATATACCATTTCTAATTCCACTGTGTTTTCATGTTGTTCCTTTGGATTCACCGTTTTTTGCATTTTTGTGTTGCTTTAAATTCCATTGCTCCATTTTGCTTCTTCTAATTCTACCCTGGTTTTAATCCCATTGTTGTAAAGCACTTTGTAATTCTGTTATAAGTGCTAACTAAAAAACATTTGCTTGCTTGCTTGTGTATTACAATGCAACACTGTGCTGCGAAACACTGGGTCCTAAACTTTGACACATGCTACTGACCTAAACTTTTATGCAGGAAAAGAATCCATCACACAGATGTACGTTTTGTTTTCAGGTTCTTACCTTCAAATTCAAAGCTTCCCAGGGTTCGCAGGGCCAGGGTGATGCTGCCAACGTCACTAGCCTCTGGAATGTTAGTGAGGCTTGGTGAGGCTAGCTGGTGAGCCAGGCCTTTGGGCATGCCAGGGTGACGCAATGGCTTGTGCATCAATACCAAAGAGAGCATCTTCAGCAAACCATCCTGTATATCTTTCTTCAGCTGGGGGATTTGACGGCTCAGATCGTACAGCACTGCAGTAAGTGCAGGACTAGACCAGAAAAACAGACAAACAATCCAATCAAACCCAAGCATTAATTTGAAAATTACATGATTCAGATCAGAAACTGAATTGCTAAAAAAGTTCTTTGAAGATGTCCTACCTGAGGCCCACAGCAAGCATAGGCTCAAGCAGTTCTTTGATGTCTGGCTGGATGCTGGGACCCATGGCTCTAGAAAGCATGCTAATACACGTAAACACTGTAGCATCCACCTGCATGGTCTTCTGCCTCCTGCACAGATGAAAGATCAGTAAATGAAACTGTGCATAGACAACAACATGGTTTTTTTTTTAATTCACAACACCACTGAGCAAATTCTACCCATAATATAATTTTAGACTTTTTCAGCCTTTAGGTTTAAGGGACACTGTAATGTAACGTGTAATATGTCACTATTTAATAAATGATACATTTTTTTAAAAATTGTTAGAAACAATAACTGACTTGTGTGCAAAGTCCTTGGGTGGCAGGGCAGCCTTGATGATCTCAAGGATCTTGGAGAGGTACGGCTGGATTTCTGTCCTCACAGCCACAACCAGCAGCCCCAAAGCCTGGAAAGCTGCCGTCCTCTCCTTCTCCTTCTTCAGGCAGCCCAGCAGGTAGCCCATAGTGTCTGACAAATACTGGTCTGCACAGCAAATGAACATCCACATGGCACATAATCTTTTTTTCCTATTAGCTACAACACATTCATTTGAGCAAGCGGTAGAAACCCTGGTAGTGATACTTCAAAAGGTAGCCTGAAAAGTACTAACCATGACCTACTTACATTGCAATAGTAACCATATATAGACCAAATGTGCATAGTGATTGAAAACAATACATGGTTTCAAGTTCTCACATAAAATTTGCACCAAACTGATAATCACATATATGTTAATTAAACCCACCTGTAAAGGTATGCGGCTGGAAGGCAGCCAAGCGTGGAAGCAGGTTGAGGATGGTCATCTGGATCAGAGGATTTTTGCTGGTCCTGTATTTCAGCACCCACCGACACACCTGGATATTTAAACAAAAGCTTCCTCAATTATTCAGTCAGATGACTACCACAGGTATGACTTCAACTGCCTAACCTCAAGCAAACTCACAAACACATTTTCCAACACACTATCCAAGTTAGTGCATAGAGAAAACATCAAAGACTGATACCAGCACTCTGACTGTCAAAAAAAAAAAACGTGAAAATTTTCGTATTTTGCAAAACGTTTAACTCTTTCCCCCATAAAGACAACATTTGATGACATCCCCTGTACCCTTAATGATGACTTTTGACATCAGTATGTATGAAGAAAGCCATGATTTGACAACAATTACAATAGTTTCCATGTTTTTTCCAAAGGGGAGCTGCATATGCAGAGGCCACCCTCACTAACATCTGATTCCAAACTCAGTCAACAGTATGCACGAAACTATATGTCTAAACACTGTTCAGTGCATTTATCATGGCAGCTAAAGTCCTTGAGTGTCAAGGATTTTAGTCCAAGGTATTTTCACATTACATTAATATACAATTACACTTTTACAATGCATTTTGTCTGTAGTTAAAACCTACCTGGTCAAATCGCTCCTCCATCAACTCACGGCAGTAGCGACTCTCCACCAGAGAGCTCTTGGCAGGTACCGGTGTGGCCCCAAAACTGGGGAAGCCTTGAGGTGTGCTGTAGCCCAACAAGCCCAGGAGGGCGTTGGACTGCTGCGGCTGCACCGACTGGAAGCTGGTGAAGGGTGTGATGTGGCGGGGCTTTGTTCCAAACCCCATCAGTTCCTTGCAGTACTTATCGTGGACCAGCTGCTGCTGTGTGATCTCCTCCATCTCCTCACGCATACGCTGGTTAGAAATAAGACTGTGAGCAGACTGGATTTTACCACTGATAATGTGTCCAAGCTGATATCCGACCTCACCTCTCCCTCCATGCTGCTGATGCGAACCAGCTCATTCAGGATCAGAAGAGCGCCGTGGACCCTGTCGTCGCGATTCATCCCTTTCTCTTTGGCCAAAGTCTCATCAAAGCCTTTTTCTGCCTCTTCAAAGGTTTGCTGTCACAGAAAAAAAAAAAAAAGCCACTCATGTCACCTCTTTAAAAAACAAACAAACTCTCCAATACTTTAATTAGAATAACACATGATTTGCCGGTGTACAGTTACATGTCTTACTTTGTACCACTGTGGTTTCTGCATTTCCTTTGTCTCTCTCTGAGTGGTGAGGATGAGACAGGCTCGCAGGGCAGACACAGCACCTTCTCGGATGGCCTGCTTAGGATCCCATACTGCGTAAAAGATGTTGTCAAAGAACGGCTGGACTTGCTGGAAGAAGAAGGTGGGTGCACTCACAGCCAGCTCCCTCAACACCAAAACCTGGAAGAGATTGCAAACGAAAGTAATGCAGGCGTGCACTGCTCCACATTTTTTATTTTACCAAAATACACCTGAGAAAGCTGAAATCTTCTTTTTCAACGATCTGTTCACCAAAACAAAATCCACATATGATCCTAAAATAGCTTGACATAAAATTTTGACTGTCGCTGTTTGAATTCTGAAGCAACTATGAGCTGGGAATGTCCTGTATGTAGTTATGTTACATTGCTTGTTTAAATGTGTAGTTGTGCCCTGCTTTCTCTCCTTGTTTTAGGTACTGTCCCTTTCATTTGACTCCACTGCAGTGACTATGGTGCGTACCATTTGAAGCTGCAAATTGAAATTTCAGATTTCCCAAATGGTGTTTTCAACTGGAATGCCCTCTGAAGCTGGACTTCCAACTCAGCTGTAGCCAGACGGGCGGGGCTGAGATAGATTTTGGTCGCCCGACCGGAGATATCGCTAGACCGGGACGTCGGGCTAGCGATTTTGCAAGCCCTAGAAGGTCTGCACAGCCTCACCAACCCCGACTTCACAATCCAAGATAGCGACAGTGCATGTAAATAATGGTAAAACTGTAAATCTTGTCAGCTGTACTGCCACTGCAATGTATTTGTGACTCGTTAGATAAACAGAGCACTGACCACGCTGTGTTCCAACTGATATATGGATGGCTCCATCTTGCTAAGGAGCTAAACAGATCCCGTTTTTCCTTACTTTTTCAATTTTACTGCTGGAACACTTTCCACTTGGGAGTGAAATCACTGATCTCTTCACACAACCAATCCTATGTGTGTTCTTCTGACCATTTACTCCTGCTTAGTGCATTTTGATCACTTAATTTTTTTTAGCTTGTAGGATTTGTTGTTTTTTTCTTTCGTTTTGGCACAGCTCAACTATGAATTTTAGGGTTTTTTTATTGCCAACTTGGTTTTCATCTCCCCGTACTCTTTTTCAGTTATTTCCCAACAACATCATGTGGACATTCTGGGGAAAGTAACAAGGTTTAATATTCTACAGCCACTAGAAATGGGAAAATGGTAATTGCATAATAAGCTAAATAAAACATAGAAAAAGGCAAGCACATTCTCTCATTTTCTAATTTTGAAGCGTTCAGGATTTTTCTGGACTATGAGTGTGATGCCAATAATAACCATTTGAAGCTGGTCGGTACTCTATAAAAACATAGTGACCGGGTTGCATCAACATCTTGTCAAGCTTCTCTGCTTGGAGGTTTTGCTGACGCCACAGCTGGGTGACACCCACCCACACGCACACAGAACAGGGCAAAGAGGAAATCAGAAGAAGAATGTGCTGATATTTGGGGTATATGAAGTAGTACTTGTGCCTTCAACCCAAAACACACTAGAGGAACTTTCAACACTGCCTTCACTACAGCAATAGATAAAGTTATTACAGCTCCCAACGTGCCCACATTTCCAGCAAATGTAAACACCACCAATATGTGGTTTTATTTGAACAGCAAACACCACAGTGACTGTTGTCTGCTAGTGACTTACTGCAGCATGGCGTCTCCCTTCATTTCTGTCGGCTCCCAACCACTCCAGGGCTCTCTTCACTTCAAACTCCACATACTCAGCCGTAAAGGTGTCCCCCGCCATAGAAAGGTGGCCCATAGCTTTAGAGGCCATCTCCATCACCACGGGGTCGCTGGAAGGGAGCAGGTTGCGGAGGTAGTTGGCGAATCGACTGATCCTGGTGGCATTGCCTCCTTCAACTCCAATTAGACTCACTGATGAAAACAATAATCATTTTATAGTGATAGAAACTAAGAGATCTTAAATAAGTCCAAAATTGACAGCACTTAAAAACATAACAATTTTAACAACGTTTTATTAATGCTTACCTATGGCAAGAATCCCTCCTTTCTTTTCATTCACATCAGAGCTGGACACCAGCTCAAATATGTGGTGGTTCAACTCATCGTAGAACGTAGTAGCTTCATCTTGGCTTAACTGTGGGACAAGACCAGTGTCAAAAAGTATGGAAAAAGGAAGGAATTGATGACATGAATTTGTACCATGATATGACAAGGAGGGGGGAAAAGGAGAGGAAAATGCTTCCTAATATTGTTTCATAAGTCACTACATACATTTACAACTGAACTGATTTGGGGATTCATGTCTACTTGTGAAACTCTCCAACTAGTGGGAAACAATCTTGATTAAGTATCCAGTATACTAAGTGGTTTTCCACTTACAGTTTTCAATTATGCACATATAGCTTATTGCTGTTACCTCTCTGAGTTCTGTAGTCACATAGTGCTGCAGGTCTTTGGCAGATTTTGCTCGAGTGTCTTCATTTCGACTCTTTAGTCCACTGACAAACTGCTGCAGCACAGTGGCTGTGCCTGATATGATCACCATTTGGACGGCCTAATCTGCATGGGGGAGGGCGACATATGTGGTTTCAATGCAACATTCCGGGTTATTAAACAACCAGTATCTAAAAACAACAACAAGGTAAACAGTACACATGGAAAGAAGGAATGCAAGCGCTAATCTGATAAAACACCAGGTTAATGTTGTTAACTGACATTGGTCCCAGCTAGCTAACGTGCCTGGTTAGCTAATAAAACAAGCTGCAAGGCTTGCTAGTTATTAGGAAATATACATCAGACTTCTTTACACAACTAATACAAAACCGGAGACGCCCGGGTAGTTGTAGTGTAATAGGTGAAATCAGAGCCTCATGAGTGTTTCGTGCTTGTTTTGATTATCTCGAGCTAGTGCTAATGTTAAGCTATTTCCCGTGACAACCCAATAGCAAGGAGGCAAAGTCGCTTTGTATCACTTACGTGTTTGTATTACAATGCCGAACACTTAACTGCTATTCGATTTATCCGGAATATCTCTCATTGTACGTCTACCTGGCCAACACTGCGCAAGGTTGGCTAGCTGAGGTATCTGTGATGAATTAGCTCGAGTTAGCGATACACACGGAACTTCACAAGCGTCAAGTTGCGCAGTCTGCGCCGAGCTGAGCGCAACTCACACGTCCTTGAGTGTAGTTTCCAGAGCCTGTCGTCTTTTTATGTTAATGTTTTTTGAGGCCCAGTACTTTAGTTACCTCAACATTTTTACTACAGTATACTTTTAAAATTATGGTGGACGAATGTTACTTATAAGTTTACAGTCTATACTTATAGTTTGTGCTCTTCCCCTGACTAAATGTAATTAATCTGGTGTACTACAGGCAGACATAATCTCATGGTGGTAGCTACTTAATAACATTAATGGTAGTCGTACGCTTTGGTTCACCATGAGTACAAAGCAGCCTTGTAAGAACATTTATGGCTCCATAACGGAGGCCTTTCAAAGCCTTTCAGGCGGGGCCTTTCATTTGTTCTTCATATATATATATATACGTTTGAACTATCTGTAGTCTATATTTTCTTTCTTTCTTTTTTTTCTTGAATACTAAAACAGCAGGGAATATTTTCCCTTAACTGTCTCCATACTTGTCATGTCAGGGAGTTTTTTTGTTTGTTTGTTTTTTGTTGTTGTTGTTGTTTTCAGCTTTTGATCTGGTGGAGGAAATGAGCCCAACACTGTTGAGAATTTAGATAATTTAATAAGCTATACAGTATAAGCATATCAGAACGTCTAGAAACAAGAGGTACACAAACTATAAAGCTTAGATCTTCTTGTCAGGACATGAATGAAAACACACTTTGAATACAGATAATAATAATATATTTAAGTGTACAAAAAGCGTCCACTACATGCAGCAGCCTGTGTGGCTGTTTTTTATTTTGCTGTTCAACTTACAACCTCTTGGGGGAGACATTGACCAGGCATACAGACACCTTGCAGTATTATAGAAACATATCTGGCTCTACGTAGTTCTGCATGAGCGGTGACATTTACCATAGTGCAGCACACCAATTAAGCGAGTACCTTCTTATTTCCCACTTGTAGGAAATTGGAGCCTAAATGTCAAATGAATTTTCCTCATCAAAATGAACCACAGCTACTGTCTTTCTCCCCATGAGATCATAATAGGAGATAATTTCTCACTAGCAAACAATGTACTGTATGCCCATTGTTCCCATCCTGGGGTTTTGGGGCCCAAGAGTGTTCCTTTAGAGGTGTCAGGAGGTCCCACCATCTTATCGATGAATTTTACTCCTGCAAAACAAAAAAGGACTAAGCCTAGAGTTTTTACTTTATGTATTTCATCATACACGTGTGCAGCTATTGCACACCTGGCATTAAAACATGCAAGGAGACACCTACATTTTTTTCAAGTTCAGAAAAACAGCAGTAGCAAGTTTGTGTAATGACAGAGAAAAACACACATTTTATAAAACCCACAAATTTATGATGGATTATAACAGTAGAACTGAGAGCACTGGATAAGTAGTCAATATCACTGTGAGCCATCCTGTCATTTTGAAATGCTGAATTAATTTCAGTCATTACTGACAGTCAACCTTTCATTTAGAATTACAACTATAGTTGAAAGGTTTCTCTTTAACAGCTTTAAAAGAAAAAACTTCTGTGAGCATGCGTGCATCATGTATGTGCAAATGTGTGGTGCAAATACAAATGTGTGTGTTAATGTGTAAATGCTGTGTAAATGCAGCTATGGGTTTGTGGTTTTGCAGAGGGAGGAGAACCAGAAAGAGAGCTTTTACAGCCTTACAGCACTTTACGTGGAGAAAATGAAGCGTATAACAACACAGGAAAGAGGAATGGATTCCTACTTTTGTACCCAAGGCCCTCCTCCTTCCCTATCTTAGGTCTAGCTGGGCCAGACATATTTCACCCATGTGACACCAACTCATTCAATCTGGAAGACTCACCTTTCTGTCAAACATGTGCTTTCACTGAAAAGTTCTTGTGCGTGAGACAGAGAAAAAAAAAAGACTTTTAGATGGTGCTTAAATGGTATAAAAAAAACCCACATACATGCAGTCACTTGACTTCAACACGCACATATAAAGCCACTTGAGCGCTGCAAATGTATGTACACTCACAGCTGCAGAGGCTCTTGTCCTAACAAGCAGCCGGCCTCCTCTGCTAAGTGACAGACAGGATATTGGGTGCGCTTTCATCAGTCCAAGGCTTTGATTCGTCTGCCATCCGTCCTGTTTATTTTCTGCTTTGCCTCTTCACTCAGCCGTGCTTTTGAAATATTTCCCCCACGATGAAGCCTGTCATTCCATTTACACTGATGGATGGAGAGAGTCAGGAGGGGAAGGGGGGAAAAAAGCACTTGCTTTTGCACTAGCTCCTCCACCTACCTTATTCATCTGCCATCCATCCATCTGTTAATCCTTCCCACCTTCATCCTTCCCTCCCCCTGTCAAAATGCTTCATGATTTATCCCCCACCACTTCTCCATATTCTTTCCTTTTTCTTTTTGCAGTATCCACAAGTTCTCTGGGAGGAGGGGGGAGGGGGGGTGTTGCAGGGTTTTGGTTTTTTTTGTGGTTGGGCGGTGTAGTATGAGTCACAAGAATTCATGAGGTAACATCTGGTTCTAAATGCTAGAGGCAGCTCTTATCCCCTACCTGGCTGCAGCCCAACAGTGTATCCTGGTCTGAATGTGTTGTGTCTTACCCACCTGCCTGGGCAACACATCTTTTGATACCTTCACTACCTACTATGCCTGTGTTAGAGGGAGACACCTGGGTAACCACAAAGCATTATTTCCAACATAAGGATAGGGGTTTTGCTCTTCCCATTGTGTGTAAAAGCACTGTAAAGCCCAGCAAAGCTATGATGGCGTAATATGGCAGTCAAGCAAAAACATTTAAATGATTCTGAACTGAATCAGCAAAGCTGATTAGATGGGGGGGGGG
>NW_005187440.1:3351896-3353790 GCF_000239375.1 Pundamilia nyererei | reverse complement strand
GTGCAAAGTAGCTCAGAGACAATGTAGAGGGCAATTACCTAATGAAACCTGACAGGCATTTTAGATCAAATAGAGTCTGCAGAGCAGGAATCCATGATGATGCTGCACTTTCTTGTCACAGTGCTTAGTTTGTCTTCTGGCACACTGCTCAGCTCCCTGAAGGGCAGCTACACATACACCCACAGAGTCAGTCTATTGATCAAGTTTCCTTCCCCTGGCAAGTCATATAGATCAAACACTATTGCTAATCCATGAATCACATTGCAGGGGAAACCTAAGACCAGCTTATGGAAATGAGGATCCTCTTTGACATTGAGTTCCTGTACATCAAAAAGTCCTTAATCAGGAGGTATAACAGTGTTTGCTGGTGCCGTTGGCTGAAAATAGTATTAGTGTTTACATAAAGGCATTACTCATCATATCCACTACAGGCCTGTGTCTTGTTCTTTGGCAATCATTTTATTATGGTGGGATTCAATATGTCAAACAGAGGGAAGATGGCACAGTTCTCTAATAGTGAATCCGAGTAGCCAATTTCACATCAAAATGGTGTCATTACCAATCGAGCAACTGAAGTATAGCCGACAGACACCGAATACAAAATCAGCTCTATGGCAGTGACTCAATCACCGGGAGTCAGACAGGTTTTGATCTTGCCGTTCATCTCCAATGGCGTCCGCGTTCGCAGTGGACTAATTTCCTAATGGACTCTGGTGAGCGCCTGCCAAAGAGCACACTGGGAATGAATGAATGGTATCCATTAGACAAAATGGCCTTCTGTAAATTGTGGCCACTCTGCATAAATGAGCGGGAGCTGGGCGGGAGCAGGAGCAGATGGATGGAGAGGTCCCGTAACAAACTAATGGAAGCAGACCTGCGATCATTCACTGCTGCCCTGCTGTCAGCACGGTCAGTGAACAGTTTACAGCTGGTTTTAAACATAATGACTTGCAGAAACTTAGACTGCCTTGCATGTCGCTTTTTCAAGTTGGCGTTTACTGACCCTACTTTGAGAGAATTTGTCAACTAAGGGCCATATCACCTTTGTACTGATGTCTATCAAGTTTGTGTGGAGATGTCCCAGATAAAATCCGCCCTAAGTAGTCAATACAGTAGGTATGTGTGACATGACTTATTTGACATGAGGAAGTAGGGGGATTTTATCTGGCTGGCTATCTATGAGGTGGATAGACAGTCTACATGGTGTTCCTCACTGACACTCTTTTCTCTTGTCCCCACTTAGCCTTATCTCAGATAAGACAGATAATAATGGTGGTGGAAACCTCAAGGAGCACAAGGTTATCATTTATATTTAAAATTAGAATTAGAATTAGCTCACGGGCACGTCACTGCAACCCCCTCTGGCTTCTGCTCCACGGCTGCTGAGTGACCCCTCGTCTGGGGCTCTCCTCAGCTCTTTCCGGGAGGGTTGCACGGTTGCCCCTCCGTTGGTCTTCTTTGGACTCTTGTGCTCTTGGGGTCTCTGGATGTCTGGAGCCTGGATCTCCTCCATACCTGCTTCATGCCATGGGGGACGGGGCTATTGCTCCCCACACCCTCTAGCAGATCATTACACGAAGGAACCTTTTGAATACAAGCACGCTCATGCTGACAGGTGTACACACGGGTGCTCACAGACACAAACTACACCTTTCTTGGCTGCTCCTCAAAGCACACTGTGCGCTGTCGATCTTACGTGCTGCACAATAATATTCAATATTTAGTATTTACTGTTATATACACATAGATTATCGCGATGGTGTTGTTTATTATATTGCTCTTTTTTTCTCAACAGGTGATCCAGGTGATATTGATATGTATATGTATGTATACATATGTGTGTATGTATGTATATCTATATATATCTATATCTATCTATAGATATCTATCTATA